>NW_016911411.1:526615-570691 GCF_001483705.2 Eufriesea mexicana | reverse complement strand
ATTTTATTATATTTTATTATATTTACTAATAATCAATTAATAGATTATTATAATGATAATAACGACGTGATTCAGTTCCAATTATTCGCTAATTAAATGTAAAACAAATCAACGAGTTGAATCACAAAAACAAAAGCAAAAATTTTCCTGTTTCCTGTGATAATATATTTTTGGAATTGCGTCGTTCAAATTTCAAAGATCTCGAACAGCTTTTCATTTTTAAATAAATTTTTCCGTTTCCTTACGTTTTTCTGTCTCCATTTTCTTCTTTATATTTCTCAATTTCTCGATGTTCTTATTTTCGCAATTTTCTGCAGTACTTCAATTTTCTCAGATTCCATTTTTCAATACCATTTTGCAATTTCATTTTTACATCTATACGCGTATTTTTATTCACTTTATTATAATTTTTCCCGTTTTCCTGCTCTTCTTATTTTTATTTACTTCTTTATTTTGCAGATTTCATCTCTCACTTATCAATTTTATCATTATACTATTCTTGTATTCATATCTCGTATCAATGTACATTTCATGACATACATTTATCGTCATTTTTACAAATTATAGGTAATATAACACGCAAAATAAATTGAAAATATATAATTATTAATATAAATTTAAATATCAATTTAATTCCATTTAAATAATTTAACCCTTTAGGCTCGACGATTTTTTGACTAAAGAAGGATGCGAGTTGAAAAATTTTCTGCTATAAGGGTGATGATATTTCTTGAGTATTAAATAAGAAATCATGTAATAATTGACACGTAGAATTATTTCATTTCGATACCTCGCACACTGTTACATTATTTTAAATTTGAAACATTAATTAATAACGGGCTTCGAAATTTTATCAAATGGCGACTTTGATAATGAATCCTCTGCACTTGGCGATTTTGTCGTTACAGGAAAATAGTAATTCGAAGACTTGCTGTCATAAACTCGACGATATTTTTTCCAAATAATTATTTGGAAAAATGTAGAAAAATAGGACGAGAATGATCCATTATTAACACTTTGCACTCGACGATTTTGTCGTTAAAGAAAAATAGTAATTCGAAAACTTCCTGCCATAAAGTCGACGATATTTTTAAAACGATAAATAAGAAATCGTATGCAAATTAAGACGTGGAATTATTTTACTTCGATATTCCGCGCATCGTTGGATAATTGTAAATTTCATACATATTAATTAACATCCATGTTTAGAATCTGATTAAATGGCGACTGAGAGGCGCCTCTGGAGTGTAAAGGGTTAAATCGAAGAAATTCTGCATCGAATTAAATTTAATTATAATGCAAATGCTTCGAAACCCGAAATTTCTCGAATTAATCTGCATCTCGGTTCTTGAACCAATTCCAAATCGAGACATCCGTATCGAAACACGTCCAATGAAATAACACTCTCGTTCGCAAATAACGACACTCGCGTTTGAAAATTTGGCCAAAATGTCGGGTGTCAAAAATTGAAAACTCTGCCTGGGTACGATGTTTCCGAGATATCGGGTTTGAAAATTCGCGATTGAAGCGAGACTAATCGAAACAGGTAACGAGCACTGTGCAGAAGGGAGGTAAGAGACCACGGGCCGTGGCCCAATTAAACGCGGATCGAAGCCGAGCGAACGATACGCGGTGAATCAAGGAGCTGGTCGCGATCGATTCGATTTTTATCTTATCGTCGTTCCCTATTGCACGCTCCCGCAAACGCACCGTCCGTGTCATCGCCAATATTTGTGGCCCCCATTGACCTTCGTCGATGTTTGATCTCTGCCTCCCGCCGAGCAGCCGCGCCATCGATGGACCAGCCATCGCGATGGTCTCGCCATGGCATGTGCCTTTGTTTAGAAGTCTGCAATTTTTCCATTATTTTTCTCCCTTTCCTTTTTCCATACACAGAATTCTCTTTTTTTTTTTTTTCTTTTTGGTGCAGGTGAAATTTATTTATTTCATGTACTGTGTATAATATGGGACTGTAGTGTGCGAGTATGTGGTTTGCATCGGTGTTTTGGATGGATTCTGATTTTTGCGGATTTGAGAGAGAGCAATTTGCATGTTTGGAATGGAACTGCATCGTCGTTTAGAATCTTTGGAATTTTTGAATTATTTTTTGTTTTCTTTTCTTTGTGTATATATATATAATTTATTTTACGTGTGGGAATGTGGTATGTCTGGTTTGGGTCAGTATTTTGGATTTTTGTGGATTTGAAAGAACAATTTGCATGTTTTGCAATGATATATTAATGTATAATATAATATATCGTATAGTCTTTTCAATTTTTAAATTATTTTTCTTTCTTTCCTTTTTGTATATATAGATTATTCCTTCTTCTGGGTTGAAATGGAATTTATATATTTTATGTATGGGACAGTGGTGTGTAAGAATGTGGTTTGAATTATTATATATTGTCCTGATTTTCGTGGATTTCAGAGAATAATTTGCATATTTGGTAACGATAGATTAATGTATAATGCATAGTCGTATAGAATCTTCGAAATTATTTTTCTTCTTTTCTTTTCTATGTATAAATCTCTTTTTTTATTTTTGGTGGACGTGGAATTTATTTATTTCACGTATGGGCTTATGGTGGTTTGAACCACATCACGTAGATCCTAATTTTCATGAATTCAAAACAGTAACGTATTGTAATAATATATTAATGCATAATACGTCATTCTAATGACAATAATATATTATTCATGCTTATCGTTAATTACGTATTTCTATTACTAATTGATAATATTATAGTTACGTAATTGACACTATCAACGAATTATTGGTGTTCGTGGATATTTAATCAAAGGCTGAGAAACGCGAGAGAAATTTGGAATTGCGGAAAAGGTTGATCCCAGGTGCTCTATCGATTAAGAATTTTTTCCCACCCCCGGCTAATGCCACGAACCCTTAACAAGTGACCCTGGGGCAAAAAAATTAAGAGCACGTAAGAAACTTGAAAAGAAAGCGAGAGGCTTGCAGCAAAATATTTACTTGCAAAGGAATACCGACAAACCAAAATTCTTCCTACGTTAACCTGCTTTTACACACGACGTGCGTGTGATACGGATTGAAACGTGAAATGCAAATTAAAAACAAGAAAAAAAAGTACATAAAAACTAAAAAATTCTTTTACAATAATTCGTAAGTTAACCGTATACCTAAAATTTTAAAATACAGTCATGAACAAAATTTTTATGCCACGATACAATACTAGGCCAAATTTCTATATTACAAAATACTTTAATTAAAATAATTCGCAATAAAGTTCCTATAATGCAATAGAATAGTAGATAATTATTATATTGCAATATTATTAAATAATTCGTAATTAAACCGCATACTTGAAATTTTAAGATACAGTCATGAACAAAATTTTTATGTCACGATATAATATTAAGCCAAATTATTATATTACAAAATATTTAATAATTAAAATAATTCGCAATAAAGTTCCTATAATGCAATATAATAACAGACAATTATTATATTGCAATATTATTAAATAAAATATATTATATTATTAAATAACGTACATATATTATTACATTTGACAGTGCCACTCATTAAACTCCATAGTCACGAATTAATACAGAATTCACCTAAATACCATTAAACGTCCTTCGAAACAGCCAAGAACCCAAGAACCACACCTTGAATTCCAAAAAATGACGATTAAACCCCCCCAAGCTAAAAAACGAAGAAGAAAAGCAGGAAATAAATAACAAGGTCCCAATAAAATACGAGCCTGTATAATTATGCAAACAACAAGGCAACACGTTAACAGAAAGCAGCAGTCAGAACCAGTTGATCAATAATCCCAGACATGAGCACGGTTGCCTTTAATGAATGACAACCGTAAGGTGCACATCGGTATTAGTGCGTGCTCGGGACTTTAATGAAGCCAGCTACAATACCGTGGAAGGTTGGAACACTCGTCCAAAAAGGACGCGAGTCGCGTAACCGGAACTTATATACGGGAAACGGTATTTAACTGGAAGAATCTGGGTCGTGAAAGGCCCGAGATTCACCGGAGGATGTAAGAAACGCTTGATATTAACGCGCAAGGGCGATACAATCGATGTTGCAGAGCGAAACGGGAGCATAAAATTCTCCATCCTTGATGAGACTACATCACCCCGATCTGTCCATCAATTTTTCCCTAATGGCGCGTTTTTATGGTCCACGTGAGAGCGAAGAGCAGTATGTTTTTCGACATCGATACCTAACGCTTCCTTCGGAGCTGCAATTTCACCAAAATTCCGTGAAATACAGGATTTTTTAAGGATTTCTGATGAAAAAAAGAAGGATTGTTGATAGTAGAGTATACCATTCAATTATCACAAGTATAAGCAAACTGGTCTTTATGCTGTGGTGCAATTAATATGGTTTCGAAATTTTTTAACGGAGTTAAAAGAAGGGGAAAATTAAAATTAATTACAGAGACTCAAACCTCGCATTTTAATGGCAAAATTAAAATATCAAAACTCTACAATTATCGAATAATACTAATAATAATAATAATAACGGGTCAATCGATATCAATAATTTAAAAAAGGAAATTCGTCGTCAAATCTTCCAAGTATTATTTAAAGTCACTTCGAAACGAGTTACCATTTCGATTCGTCACGTATGAAATCCGAAATACCGATTTTTTTACAGAGAATCGACGAGAAATCTGCATTGTACGTTAATTTGTAAAAGAAAAATGTCCCCGGCCACGTGTTCCAAACGAGTCGTCCAAAATTAATTAGGAAGAAGTTATCATTTTAATTCGTCACGTATAAAAGCCAAAATACCAATCTTTTTACAGAGAACCGACGAAAAATCTGCATTGTATAGTAATTTAAAAAAGAAAAATGTTTCCATCCACGTGTTCCAAAGGAGTCGTCCAAAATTAGTTAGAAAGAAGTTGCCATTTTAATTCGTCACGTATAAAAGCCAAAATACCAATCTTTTTACAGAGAACCGACGAAAAATCTGCATTGTATAGTAATTTAAAAAAGAAAAATGTCTCCATCCACGTGTTCCAAAGGAGTCGTCCAAAATTAGTTAGAAAGAAGTTGCCATTTTAATTCGTCACGTATAAAAGCCAAAATACCAATCTTTTTACAGAGAACCGACGAAAAATCTGCATTGTATAGTAATTTAAAAAAGAAAAATGTCCCTATCCACGTGTTCCAAACGAGTCTTTCAAAATCGGTTGATAAGAAGTTGCGATTTTAATTCGTCACGAAGGAAGCATCGATGGAAAACGAAACGAGCGCGACAAATGTGTGCTGTCAGACGAATCCCTGTACCATTTTCGACGTGAGGAGAGGCGTCGTTAAGAGAACGACGTCGTCGAGAAGATCGAGGGCCATTTTTACCATCGGGAGGAAGAACGAGGAAGAAAATGGCGAACTGCGTTCGATGTCCCCTGCTATTTATTTTTTTCCTTCTCTTTTCTTTTTCTTTTCTTTTTTTTCAGACGCGGAATAATTCATGGCGGTCTCGTTCGGTCCAATTTGCCCGTCAATTGACTCGACAGATGACATTCGTCGAATTTATTCGCAGCCAGGCCCAACGCATTAATTTCGCCGCGGGTACGGCCGTGATTATTTTTAATTGGAAGTAAACGGGCCACGGACGAAAACGAATATTTCCCACCGTTTTCGACCGTTTTCCCCTCGGTTTTCCTCCGACAGGGAAAAGGTCTCTTAATTGCCTCGAGAGGGGCCATTCGTCGAATACGGTATCCTGGATGCCACCACTTTGACTGCTCTTCGTTTATTTCCCAAATATTTTTATTTCCCCACTAAAGCGTATTGCATCTTTGATCTCGCCTGATTTATTTATTTTTCCTGCCTTTTTTCTTCTTTCTTATTTGCCGAGAGTTCCGAACACAGATACGTCTTATTAGCATTCGATTAAATTACAGAATTTTTTCCCCAACAAAGAGATTCAATTTTATTCTTCTTCTCTTTTTGTGAAAAATGCGTAAGTCGCGTATCTGACTGTCGTCAATTAATTGGAATTAATTGGAATTTCTTGAAATTATTGCATTCTGAACTTTTTAAAACTTCATAAATTTTTATTACCGTCGTTAGTATCATTTTTTAAATTTTATTTTGATTTTGCCAAAGCAACTAGACTCTCTGAGGCACCCGATTTTAAAGAGAATAAAAACGCAATTTTTCTAATAGGGAACAGAAATTTTTCTAATATGGAAAAATGGGGAAATCGTACATTTCAGTTATTTAACATAAAATATCACTCGAAATGAGAAAAAGAATATTGATATTTCAATAAATTAATAAGTAAATAATTTACTAATGCGTTTCGACACGAACACATTCTTATTTTCACTTATTTACGCATTTATAGTTGATTTATAGTTCATAGGATTGTCAACTCGATGAAAAATTTTGATTACAATATTAAACTATGCCTATAAGTATTTTTATGGGTAACTTCAATTTTTCAAGGTGGGTTAGGATATATCCATACTAATGCATAGAAAGCTAAGCAAAAGATGGGACAATTTTTAACCCACCTAACCTCAAAGAGTTAATCAATGTTCAACTCTTATATTTAATATTAGAATTATCAATCTATAATATGTAAATAGATACACTTATAGATATACTTGTGTACCAATACACTATAAATATGCTAAATATAATTATATAAAAATAATTATACGTATAATTATATGTATATAAAATCATATTTCCCTCCGATTTTATTAACAATGTTTTACTATTAATATTCCAATATTATATAACTATAATTTTGTCAGGAGTATCAATGGCGAGTGTCTTCGGTAATTGCGAAAATAAAATACCTAATATTTTGAATTAAATTTTCACATTTTGTTATCAATATTTTACTATTAATATTCCAATATTATATAGTTATAATTTTGTTACGAGTACCAGAAGAGAGAGCTTTTGGTAATTGCGAAAATAAAATACCTAATATTTTAAATTAAATTTTCACGTTTTGTTACCAATATTTTACTATTAATATTTCAATATTATATAATTATAAATTTGTCCCGAGTACCAGAGGCGAGTGTCTTCGCTAATTGCGAAAATAAAATACCTAATATTTTTAATTAAATTTTCACGTTTTGTTACCAATATTTTACTATTAATATTCCAATATTATACAACTATAATTTTGAAACGAGTACCAGAAGAAGGAGCTTCTGGTAATTGCCAAAATAAAATACCTAATATCTTAAACCAAATTTTCACGTTTTGTTTCGCGAGTATAACCGAGTGGAGTTGGATTTGGCAAACAAACGGATCATATGTAAAATTTTGTTAACCGTATTTGCAATCTGGTACTATGAGTGATTCATAGGATGGGGTTAATTGCGGATTTGGCTAGATTTGGTTGGCTTTAATTTAACGCCAGATCCCTGGCAGTTTTCGCAGTTCGAGCTTTATTGTTCTTCGTTATTTCGGTACTTTCAATTCTGGTTCAGCGTTCGACGAAATTTCTTGTTCTCGTTAAAGTATAACGCGTGTGCAAAATTTTTAGAAACTAAAATTCCGTTTCTGTATGGAAAAATTGCAACATGTCGATAGGCGAATTTTAATTTCAGATTGAAATATCGTCGAACGTAAAAGGGAAAACGTATTTTGTTTGTATATCATATCTCGATAAATTCTGTGCGTAATTATTTCAAGTCATTAATTATTTGTAATTTTATGTCGGCTCGGTATTCGTGGAATTTTAAATGACTCGCGATAATTGTTTCAGCCGTTCAAAATTATGCGTGGAATGACTGATTGTTCGATCCTTACGTTCCCATGATTCAAAGCTTCGTTGAAATATATAATACGTGTAATTAATTACGAAACTAATGAAACAAGTAATTGGATGTGACTGGACGGAACGATGGTATTTCACAATAGTATATTTTAAATTAACAATACTGGAAATATTTTTGTGGTAATAGTATCGTAAATTACAATACTTTTATAAAAATAATACCACAAAAATAATCTTTCAGGTAAAAATGAGAAGGTTATTCGTGGTTAATGACTGCTAGGAGATAATAGGTAAGATAAAATTCCAAGGATTTTAGTATTATCGTGTTTCATCGAAATACTCTTACAGAATTTTTAAAAACATGCTACTGCTATAATAAATAAACAATAAATATATAATACTTCTTTAGAATTTTCAAAATATAATAATTATTTTAATTACCACAATTTAAAATACCCATCAATGTGAACTCGATGAAGCAATTCGTATGTATTTTTAAACATATATATTTTTAATATGTTTATAATATTAAAAATGATATTTACTAATATTATTTAAATACAACGTTGGAAATACTATAATAAATATATAATATTTCTCTAGAATTTTCAAAATACAATAATTATTTTAATTACCACAATTTAAAATACCCATCATTGTGAACTTGATGAAGCAATTCGTATGTATTTTTATACATATATATTTTTAATATGTTTATAATATTAAAAATGATATTTGCCAATACTATTTAAATACAAGGTTGGAAATACTAAAATTGTTGTAACACGAAGTATTGTTATAATCCTTCAAATTACCCTCAATTAAGAGCTAAGAGGTCCTCAACAGATGCAACAAGCATAATACAAAGATGCTCGACAAGCTGAAAGAAAATTATCCACAATGGATGTATATGCGCGTGGAGGCTAACTTGTAGATATGTTTCACAATCGATTCGTTCCCAGTGTTATGGGTGTTGTAAAACGAGTATTAGAGACATACGTTAACGAGATCGTCACCATGGTTAACTACTGACTCATGACGTAAGAGACAAGTCGTAAGAAATCGGCTCGAAAGAGCGTCTTAACGAATCATATTCGACATTAAATACTCCGATAGAGCGAAGAAAGATCGAGGGAATAGAAGGCACGAGAGAGGAAAATTGCGATGTGGAGGAAAATCGAAAAATCCTTCGAAGTATTTCATTTTTATTTCATTCTTATTTCATCTCCTTTGAACACCTTATATATACCAGGAATTAATCGCATGTGCCTCTTTTTTCTGTTCCAGCGATTAGAAAGTAGGCAAACAGGTATGTGATTAAGTATCGAAGAAAATGGAAGGAATGGTGGCAACTGGTGTCAATCGAGAGGCATCGTCGATCTCGAGGACGAAATATAGTAATATTCAGTGCTCGCGAAAATTAATTCGATGAAGGATGTGTATACTATCGTAAATAGAAAAGAACAAAAAATAAAATTAGTGAAATACAATTTAACATTAAATTACAACACCGGAAATTTTTCAGTATGTTTCCCCTAGGCGAAATTTAACGTTTCTAGAGACTTCTAGAGACATCGTTTTATACTGAAATCTAAATGCACGTTGGGTATATATTATGAGTAAAAAATAATAAAATTAATGGAGCGAATTGAAAAGTGAATTGAAAATTAATTAAATGCCATTTGAGGTTAAATTTCGACACCAAAAATTTTTCAATATGTTTTCCCTAGACGAAATTAAATGTTTCTAGAGACTTCTAGAAACATCGTTCTATACTGAAGCCTGAATAGACATTGAATGTATATTATGAATAAAAAATAATAAAATGTATGAAGTAAATTAATTGGAAATAAACAAAATAAAATTTGAGATTAAATTTCATCTTTAAAAAATTTTTCTCGACATGCCTATTTTCACTGAGCGATATTCAATGTTTCTAGGGACTTTTGGAAGACTATTGGGGATAAAATAACGCTCTCTATTGAAATCTCAATAGAAGATACGTATATATTATAAATAGGAAATACTTGACATGAAATTGCATGGTACAGATTTCTCAACGTGTTTTTCTTTGGGGAAATTTAATGTTCCTAGAAAGGTTTCTGGAGACAACACGTTCTCCATAATGCTACATACTGAGCAACTATGGGCAACCTAGATTGCATTAATGGATTATGCTGGTCTGCAAACAAGTAGAATAAAAATATCGATTTTTTAAATGGATCCTTCGCTCTCTTTGCAATTTCTATAGTGACTATGATATTTCATTTTGCAGCTCGCTGATTACTCTCTTCCTTTCGTCCAATCATGCTCTAAATATTAACGTGTTTCTCGGTGAAAATAAATAAATAAATAAATAAATGGCCATAAAATAAAATAATGGAGAAATCTACGTGCTAGAAAGTTTAAGTATAACACTATAGTTTATAGTAATTAGTATAGTTTATAGTGTATAGTAATTTATAGTATATTATAAAATGAAGAAACGAGATTGTCGAATCCAAAAATCGACAAAAATTGGTGAACCATGATAAGCAAGTGTTTTATAATTTATAATAAGAATTTAATAAATAATTAATAGAACAAATTATCTATTAATTATTTCTGAATTTGGAATTAATCTAGATCACGTTTTACTCAAGATTTACAATAATTCACATAAATCGAGTTATTATAATCGAGAATGTCGATATCACTTTGACTAAAAAATGGTGACTGCTCGATATAATTATTAATATAAGAAGAAATAGTATAATTAAATGCAAAAGTAACAATAAATGGTTACAAGGAAAGGCACTCAACTATACGTACATAACAATAACCTTCGCGATCCTTATTCATAAAATAACTGTACCACCAGTGGACAGGCCATTTATTACTATCTACCACGTTTGAAATTCCAAGGACCAATTGCACCCTAAAATTCGTTCTCCAACTTCCGAAGATTAAAACGATCTCAAGCTCGAGTGAATAGAGAATCCTTCACCTAATTTTTGGAATACATCACGGGAAGCCAAAACAATTGTTGTACCGTTCTACAGAAACGAATAACGAGAGCCAGCTCGTAAAATATATAGAAACAAATTGGAAAACCATTATTCGATATTATCAAGCCTTTGAGAATTTGTTTAATTCAATCGACCTGCGTTTTCGACATATTATTGCGACAAAGGGACAGCTCTTTGAAAGGAAAACTTTGATTTCGGAAAGAACAGAATTATAAATATCCGCGAATCCATTTATACAGTAATGTCACGTACTTTCCTAGCTTTATCGCAGGAAATAAAATGAAATATCATATGGCAGATTTGTCTACGCCTACACAATGGCGCCAGTAGAGTGTAACGCGTTAAATCTTCATAGGAAAGCAAATAAAGCTTAAAATAGCCCGTACCAAATCACTAAAATTTTAAGTTAGCGAAAGTGTAAAAATTAATAGCTAGAAATAGCTAATATCGAAGCACAGAAATTTTTTAATCGAACGTAGGAAAATTTGGGAAACGAACGTAACGAAGATCGTGATACCTAAATTAACAGCTATAGGTATCAAATATCAAAGTACCAAAATTAAGAAATTAAAGACTCCAAGCACTAAAATTAAAAAATTAAATATTCCAAGTAGCAGAATTAAAAAATTGAAAACATACAAATACCAAAATTAAAAAATGAAAGATTCCAAATATAAAAATTAAAAAATTAAAGATTCCAAATACCAGAATTAAAAAATTGAAAACTTACAAATACCAAAATTAAAAAATTAAAGATTCCAAAGACCAGAATTAAAAAATTGAAAACTCTCAAATACCAAAATAAAAAACGAAAGATTCCAAATAATAAAATTTAAATAATGGAGAATAACAAATACCAAACACTAAAACAGCAAAGTTAAAAAATTAAAGATTCCAAATACCAAATTTAAAAAATTAAAGATTCCAAAGACCAGAATTAAAAAATTGAAAACTCTCAAATACCAAAATAAAAAACGAAAGATTCCAAATAATAAAATTTAAATAATGAAGAATAACAAATACCAAACACTAAAACAGCAAAGTTAAAAAATTAAAGATTATAAATATCAAATTTAAAAAATTAAAGATCCCAAATACGAAACCTATTTTAAATACACTATTTAAAAAACAAGAAAAAGAATTCGGAAATTCGATAAAAACGAAGTCACCCAGGCCACCCTGTTTCGCAGCACCCTCGCCGACAACCTTTCCGATATCCCCGCGAATCGGTCGCGAGGGTACACTCGGTGCCCCGCGGAGTAAGCGATCGGCTGACACGGTGACATCCGTGGATGTCGAAGTCGCGGCGAATTAGTACGAAAACATTTTCCATTACTCGAAACTCCGCGGATCGACCGGAGTGTCGCGCTGGCCAACAGGGTAGGGAGTAGCATGAGCGCTGGATCGAAGTGGCGGCCAACAACGACGGGAATAATAACTCCGTTGGCCGCACTGAAACCGAGTTACAGCCGCGTGTATGCGCTAGGCCACGCTGCGCCCGCTCATTGTACCGTGACGCTCGCAACGGGACGATTCTATTTCTGCCCCCGTCGTTCCCATTCATTAAACGACCACGATAAGCCGCGAGACGTAGGGTGGACCCGACTAAAATTCAGATTCCGACCTGGTCCAGCCGATGCACCGCTCCGACACGTATACACCTATTCGCTGTCCAGCTGCGAGCTGAGATTATGCCACAGACCGGCAACCGAGTTCCAGTTATTCCGGGGTGAAAGTTACACGTAGGTGGCCCGTGTGGGCTGTTTCCTCTTGTCCCCCTGATTATATCGCTCTACTGTCACGATTATGACACCGGGGTTCGTGTTGGTGGTGCTTCTAGGTGCTATGGATAGGGATATTTAGTTTCCTCTAGATGATGAGTGACTCTATGTACTTTTTTGGTTTCTATTTTAATTTTTGATTTTTGATTTTCTTCCTTGGTTCTGGGCAATAATTCTGAATAGTCGGTATGAAAGATTGGAGGGGGAATGGGGTACGGTATCTTGAGAGAAAACAATGTTAATTGTTCTTGGCTATTTTGTAGACATATTATTTTTCGGAAAATAAAGAAATTTGGGAAAATTTTACGATTTCCTGATTATTTTGCTGTTTGGTTTTGGAAAATTTTGATTAGTGGTGTGAAATATTGGAGGGGAACTGGGGTACGGTATCTTCTGAGTAGACAATGTTAATTATTTTTGATTATTTTGTAGGTATATTATTTTTCGGGAAATAAAGGAGTTTGGGAAAATTATACGATTTTCTTTTTATTTTCCTCCTTGATTTTGGGAAATTTTGATTAGTTGGTGTGGAATATCGGAGAGGGAATGGAGTACGGTATCTTGAGAGAAGATAATGTTAATTGTTTTTGAATATTTGGTAGATGTATTGTTCTTCGGAAAATAAAGGAAATTGAGAAAATTTTACGATTTTCTTTCTATTTTCATCCTTGATTCTGGACATTTTTGATTAGGCGATTTGGAAGATTGGAGAGATAGTAGTGTATGGTATCTTGACAGAAGACAGTGTTGATGATATTTCGTTATTTGATAGAGGTATCATTTCTCCAAAAATAAAAGAAATTGGGAAAATTTTACGATTTTCTTTCTATTTTTGCTTCTTGGTTCTGGACATTTTTGATTAATTGGTGTGAAAGATTGGAGAGGAACTAGTGTATGGTATCTTGAGAGAAGACAGTGTTAATGGTTCTTAATTATTTGGTAGAAGTATTATTTTTCGAAAAATAAAGAAATTTGGGAAAATTTTACGATTTTCTTTCTATTTTCCTCCTTGGTTCTGGACATTTTTTGATTAATGAAAGATTGGGGAGATAGTAATGTATGGTATCTTCACAGCAGACAGTGTTGATGGTATTTGATTATTTGATAGATGTATTATTTTTTCAAAAATAAAGGAAACTCGGAAATGTTTACGATCGCACTTTTCGTATTTATTTTAATTATTCGACTGTACGCAATGCGCATATTTCTCGGAAGAAATTGGACACGATTATTTATTCGATAATAATGTCAGAGTTCAAAATGATGTTTAACAGACGAGTGATAAAAGCTCGACACAAAAAATTCTGTGGCACATATCTGTCACCGAACTGCTAAATATAGCAATGACTCTCCTAAGTCACTCAATGGTGATAAAATAAACTCGGTTGAAATTTGTAGTCACGTAAATTCCACTTAAAATTACCAAATATCCAAAAAATAAAATTATTAACATCACGCGAAATTGTAAAAATTACTGATACCTCTGAAACCGAATAAAATCAATATTACCCAACATTTTGAGTCGATCTATCAATATAAAATTTCCAATTAAAATAAAAATTACCACGTACTCCATAATAAAAAATAAAAATTACCAATATTACCTAAGATTATCAAAATCATCGATATTAAAAATTGCCAAAATTAAATGTCGACCTTACGTAAAATAATCGAAATAACAAACAAACGGTGACGATGCGACGAAAAGCCGAGATTCCCGATTGTTTAACAAATCGCAGGTAATAAAAATGTCAGTTAGGCGAGTGATGGATGATGAGTGATGAAAACACAGGAACGAGGTTCCGCTCGATAATGGAATTCTGGGGTCGAATCGCGTAATTTAATCGGCGGATCATCAATGACGAAGAACCAGAAATCGGAATTTAACCCAGTCAATGAATTATTGATGACACGGTACACAAGCGAACTTCTGATTGAAAGTCACCGTCCTGGGATTATACTTTCTAACGACGATGACTCGGGTATCCATAAAGAAGAAAAATCATTACAGGCACAGTAACAAATGGAAACTTAATCGCAGAAATTATCAAGCGGAAATAATCGATAATTTCGAAAGATGACGTAGAACAGATATTCTGATCGAAAATAGGAATCCTCGGATCATCTAATGACAATGACGATAATATAACAAAGATAATATAACAAAGACTCAACGATAATTACAAAGGGAAATAAAAATTTTCGATTATTTTCATGGTGCAGAAATTTAATTAGAAATTTCATTTTGACAGTCAGAGATGGGGAGCAATGACAAGAATCTGTCATTTTAATCGAAGATGACATTTTGACTCGTTGTATAGATATCCCAAAGATGACACAGAAAATGCTAAACATAAAATTGACACACAGAATGATTGACAAACGACAATGACAATGATATAGCAAAGATATTTACTCAATGACAATTAGAAAGGGAAATAAAAATTTTCAATTATTTTCATGGTGCAGAAATTTAATTAGAAATTTCATTTTGACAGTCAGAAATGAGGAGCAATGACAGAAATCTGTCATCTGTCATCTGTCAGCTTAATCAGAGATGAAATTTTGACTCGTTGCATAGAAATCCCAAAGATGACACAGAAAATGCTAAATATAAAATTGACAAACGGAATGATTGACCAATGACAATGATAATGATATAGCAAAGACATTAAATCAATGATAATTAAAAAGGGAAATAAAAATTTTCAATTATTTGCATGGTGCAGAAATTTAATTAGAAATTTCATTTTGACAGTCAGAGATGAGGAGCAATGACAGAAATCTGTCATCTGTCATCTGTCAGCTTAATCAGAGATGAAATTTTGACTCGTTACATAGAAATCCCAAAGATGACACAGAAAATGCTAAATATAAAATTGACACGCGGAAAACTGGAATATAGAATTCTCAAATAGAAATGTTGAACATGGAATTAGCAAGTGAAAACCATATAGAAGTTCCAGTCGAAAGTTAGAATCTTCACTCTAGTCTACTAACGAGTCACGCTAATAATGTCGAAAATATAGCAAGGATGTTGTAAAGTGGAACAGATCTCTCTCGACAAGAGCACGAGTTAAAATTTAATCGGTGGATCGTGGATGATGGAGAGAAGCGCCAGGGTTTCGAATTTTAAAGTACATTATCGACGAGGACGAAATAAAGCGAACTTCATCCGGATATGAATATTCCACGATACCACGGATGTCCTAACTAGATTAATGGACTCCGAATTATATACCAACTTACAGGAAACTGATAATTTTTAATGAGATATTCCAGAATAAAAACGTAGAAAGTGAAAGTTGACATCTGTCAATCAGAATAGAGAATACCGAAGAATACCGAATATAATGAAATTTAAACAAATTCTTATCGACATTTTAATATATTTGACAAGCTGTCTTGATGGATCACGAAAAATAGAAAATCAAATTCGAGGTCTAAAGTCTGTACAATCTATGTTACAATTGACACTCTACCCTAACTAGCTCATAGTCGAGAACCTGCTCTGAAATGTCAGAAGTTTTACTCAATTTTCATATTTTTCTAACCAATTATATATTTATAATAATATATTTCAAGGAAATTTAGTTAGGAAACAGAAGACTGCGATTTATACACCAGAATTGACACTGGAACTGTCAACACAGTTAAAATGACTGGTCTTCTGCAGCTATCGAAAACATATATCCGTCTTTCAAAAAATTAGTATTGATTTGTACTGAGGCAGAATTGTAATTACCATTACCACTTAAATTATTATTATCTGCCCTCGCTATGTATTCATCAAAGATTGGCACTCCTAGTGTCAAGGATACCAAATGAATTTAGAAATCAACAGAGAATTGACAGCGAATAGAGATTGAACGCACAAACGTCAACCTAAATTCCAGATTTCCCTAATTAACACTATACTCACAGTGACCCATTCCTGTCAAACTAATTCACGACACAAAAGACCGCATCCCACGTGTGAAAACTGAAAAGCCTCGACGAATATCTCACAAAATCCGCAGAGATCCACTTGGAACGAGTCGAAAGGAAATTAAACGTAGAACCCTGGACCCAACGTGTCCGAAAACAAAGCCAACAAGCCGAGCAAGCGTCACGGAGCATAATCAAAACACGCGTTCAACGGCCACACATGGACTGAAAGAAAAACGACCTCGACGCAAACACGAAAGTCAGAGAGAGCCTAATCTGTCAACAGGCTGGAAATTCACGATCCAAACACCACGACCTGTGCGAAGAAAAACACGATCCTTGGCAGACCTAGCCGTGGTAGGCTGAGACCGGTTGAAAACGGTAAACAAAGTCTGCAACTTACTCTGTTGATCGTGGACGACCCGGAAGGTCGGTTCGCCGAGAGCACGTAGGAACAGGCTCACTCGATTCCCATCCAAGTCCTCAGCACGGTTCTTCCATCCTCCACAGAGGTCTTCTTCACACGCGAGATACACGTTGAAAGAGAAAACGGAGCACTGGGATATACCGATCTTCCACCGTTCACAGTCCCGATCCGCACGAAACAGAGACCACCTGTGTGACCCCGGCTGACTCACTGCGGGGAAACCGACGGAAACCGAAACACTCACCCGACAGTCTTCTATATCCCGTGGAATGGAGGTCGAACTGTGCGAAAATTCCTCTAGTAACTCTGAACAATCGGAAAATTGGAAACTCCGAGTCTATCGCGTGAACGGAGTGTAGGAACGAAGAACAGATGCGGGACAGGCGTCTCGCGAGCAAAACAGGCTGGTGTTGTAGCTCGTCAGGCAGCGCGGTTCGAATGGAGACGCACACGTGCCGCTGCCTGGTGCTCGTCGACGATCGGCCGCCGCCACCACCACCAGCTGATCATCCGGGAGTGACTACTGCCACTGACTCTGTGTGGCCTGTGCTGACTGACTAACTGCACGGCCGAACAGTTTCTCCGGTAGAGGCTGCCAGAGCAGGACGCGGTTCGAATTGCGCCTGCTGGCCCGCGGCCGGGGGAGGGGCGGCCGAGGGGCCGGGCGGGGGAACACGACGAGTTTCCCTGGCGGGCTTCTTGACACGTTCCGGTATAAGAAGCGCGCCTCACCTGTGACCCACTGCGTCCAGCCGACTCTTCCTCTCCGCGCCGGCCTTTTTCTACCGTTTAGCTTCAGCCGACATTTTACGGATCCCCGAGTGCGTGTCTTCGTCTTTTCCCGCTTCTCACTCGGTTTTCTCTTTTGCTTTCGATTCGGTGCGGTCGCGGGCGTGGGTGTGCGGGCACAGGGAGAGGGCACGGTGGGTGGAGTGAATGGGGTGATCAGAGTGGCGGAGTGGGAACGTAATTTGGATTTTTTTCGCATGGTAATTTCGTACGGTATTGCGAATTTTTGGTAACGAATGGTGTTTTTGAATTCTTTTTCTTTCTGTGAGTGGGGTTTTTGGAAATTGGGTGGGATCGAAGGTTTCGCTGGGGAGGTGATGTTTTAACCCTTTGCACCCGAGAGGCGCCTCTCAGTCGCCATTTAATCAGATTCTAAAGATGGATATTAATTAATATATTTACAATTACACAACCATACGTGGAATATCGAAGTAAAATAATTCTACGTCTTAATTTGCATACGATTTCTTATTTACCGTTTTAAAATTATTTTCCTGCAACGGAAAAATCGTCGAGTGCAAAGGGGTAATATTTGGGGTTGCAAATTTTCTAGTAGTTAGAGATATTCTTTTTTCCTGTTGATTTGTTGGAGTTTGGTGAGATTGGATGTTCTGTATGTGAAATGGTAGGTGAAATGTATTCACGGGATCATGGAAGTTTTAATATTTCGAGTTATAAATTTATAATAAAATTTTGGGGGTGGGGGTAATTAAAATTAGGTGGAATTGAGGGTTTTGAGTGTGAAATGGAAGGTGGGGTGTATCTATTGGATCATGAATATTTTAATATTTGCAGTTATAAAGAAAATTTTCTTTCTTTCTTTCTTTTTTGGAGGGGGGAGGGAAGATGTTGGAATTAGGTGAAATTGAAGGTTTTGCGTGTGAAGTGGTAGCTAGAATGTATTTATCGAGTCATGGATGTTTTAATATTTACTGTTATAAAGACAGTTTTTTTTTTTTTTTTTTTTTTTTTTAGTTTGTTGGAATTAGGTGGAATTGAAGGTTATGTGTATCAAGTGGTGGGTGGGATGTATTTATTGGATCATGGTGCTTGAAGTTTAATAAATTTTTTAGAGTATTATAGATTTTGTGTTTGAAGTGTAATCGATATTTTTGAGTTCTATAGATATTTTGGAATATTCTATTTTGAAGTATCTTGTATAATACAGATTCAAGAATATTATATATATTTTAATATCGGAAATTTAATGGATATTTTGGTACCTAAAGTATAATAGATCTTTCAGACTATCACAAGTATTTTGATATTTAAATATCAATAGCTGAAATGTAATAAACATTTGGAAGTATCATACGTATTTTGGGATTTGAAATATAACACGAATTTTCAAATATTCCGACGCTTGAAACGACGAAATAGAACACTTCATTGCAACATTTTAGTATCCTTCTCATCCTCATTATCCTCATCAATTTCCAAAATTGCAAACAATCCGGGTTCATCTAAATTCTGATAACCAAATTTACCAAGCAATTAACCGCAGATAAACGATATCAAATTTCCTCTAATGACATCTCTATTCACGCGACACCCCTATAAATACCACCGAACTTAAAACACCATCGCTAAACTCGATTTAATTCTGTCAAAACAATTCTACCAAAACGACACGATTAATACAATCGTGGAAAAATTAATTTCCACGAAACGGTGGTACAAATAGCCGCCATAGTATGTCAACAATTTGTCAGAAGAACATCATTGTCGAAATCGAGACAGAAATTTTCTAATTTTTCGAATATTCCTGCGTTTTTCAATTTTCGAAATGAGCATACTACACACAGCGATGGCAAATGATAGGGGCCCGAGGTGTATTTTACTCATCCGCGTGTTCGAATTCACGAAGCTAATTGCTTCCGTTAATATCGTGAACGTGGGTTATTCTAGAGATAATTATTATCGAATAACAACGAGACGTAATCGGAGCTTCCGAGTCAATTAACGTTTAACGCGAACAATATTTCGCGCTGCCTATTGATCGTAATTTATCCTAATTTCGAATAATTTCGAGAAGAACGTTCGACGAACAAATTAATTGAAATCTCGGTAACAAAGAAGAGGCGAAAATGCGCGTCTGTCTGATAACGATCGAACATTGAATCCTTTTCTCGTTAAGTATACAGGTAGCTTCACACGACCTAGCTAGAATATAGATTTAAAATGAAGATAGACATACGGTAATATTTGAATTTACGGTGTGAGAACAGTTTGTAGAATTAAAGTATTTTTAATTACAAGTTTGATTAAAATTTAATCTAATTTAATTTACAAATATTTACAACTACCAAAATTAAAAAATTAAAGATTCCAAATACCAGAATTGAAAAATTGAAAATTTACAAATACCAAAATTAAAAAATTAAAGATTCCAAATACCAGAATTGAAAAATTGAAAATTTACAAATACCAAAATTAAAAAATTAAAGATTCCAAATACCAGAATTGAAAAATTGAAAATTTACAAATACCAAAATTAAAAAATTAAAGATTCCAAATACCAGAATTGAAAAATTGAAAATTTACAAATACCAAAATTTAAAAATTAGAGAATCTAAGAAAAGGGTTAAGAAACAATTATTTATTAAATAATTTTCTTCGAGGGCTATTAAAAGTTTTAGGAAGTCAGATTTAAGAGCTGTACAGTGAAATCAATAAAGTGAGCAGTCTTATACACATGTTGTAATGACACATGATCCCACTGTAATAATGTACAATTCCACGGTACTACATTCCTCTGCTTTATATTTTTCAATTATTATTTGAACCATTATTACTTATTTTTATATATATATATATATTTATAATAATGGATCACATCCCAAAAATAGATAAATAAATAAAAATAAATAATTTAGAAAATATAAAGAACATATTTAAGTAGATAGTTGACCATTTGCTCGCCAGTGGCGCCACTACGGAGGCACGGATAACCTACAATACATTGCTCGATTCTATTTTCCCAAATAAAAATAGAAAAGTGACTAAGATCATTGCACAAACAAATTCTTATTTTTAAAGAGATATTTTTCATTTCTCTATATTTTCAAAACGAAATTTCGACCCTCGCGAGGCTTCCCAAACAGCGTGAAAAATAACCTTCTCTAAATAATTTCGGGAAAAGGAGGGAAAACAGAGAACGCGAAATATCTTGGAGATTTCAAATGGAAAGCAGATGCAACGAGCTCGTTTCGCATTGTTCCTCGTCATGGCGAAAAACCTATCCAGTTTTACCGTAATTTACTTAATAACCGCGACGCGTTACTCCTATCCGGGGAACTATAAAAATGGCGGGACGCTAAATCTCCCAGACCTTTACAAGGGACCAGTGGACTCCTCGCGGTAGGAATTTCTGTTTCGTTATTTATCACGACTCGGGGTGTATTTAATAAGGATTTGGAAATCCTTCTGCTGGGGAAAAAATCGGGCGAGGCGGATTTCGCGTGGTTGTAAAAACTGACGCGGGAAATCTCGCATTTATACTCGTGTTTAAAAAGCCAGTGGTCTACAGAGGTATCCCTTTTCTTATTCGTTTGTGTTCTTCCTCGTATTTCACTGTCCTTTATCATTTTTAATTCTATTTTTTAAGACAGGACACCAAAGGGATACAATTACTGAAATTACTGAAAATTTCGCAATTTCTCTTGCTAAAATCGATATTAATTTTCATTCCCATAGAAATTGCTTTGCTTGTTAGTTTTTTAACTGTATCGTTTTAATTGTTATACGCGAATATCGTATTACAGGTAGTTTCAGAGTTATCGAAGTTATTCGCGAATTTGTTATGAGAGTTTTCGCGATTCGGAAATGGAGCTGGATAAATATCGGGGGTAAAATATTTTACTCGTGGATATTAATTTTAACGAAAGCAAGTGCGATCTGGGTAATCGAGTAAATCAAAGGGACCGAAATTTTTTCGAAAACGACTACGTGAACGAGAGTTTAGAAACGAGCTGTATATCCTGCAATTTATGGACAAATCCCAAGCGTTACGTTCGTTGCAATATCGTAAAACAAATGTTGATTTAAGCGGGATGAAAACACGAAAATTGAAACATAATCCGAAATTTTTTTTTTCATATAAATATTGGAAACAGTTCTTCGATGTGTCGTGTAAAAAAAGAAAAAATAATAATAAAAAAACGAGAAAGGAAGGTCAAACATTAAAACGTGTAAATAATGAATTTCTCGTAATCACGAAGCTCGAGCTTTTAAAGTCATATTTCGTTACCGTTTCTTGTTAACCATTCGACCTATCGAAAATTTCGAAATATTCCCCACCTCTGAACGAAATTCGAGCATTTTGTTCGTTATTACATTACGTAATAAAGCAGGTGTAAAGTTTCAAACATATTGCAGAATAACGTGGAATAAAAATGGAAAATATAGTTGACAAATATTCGGCTAGAATTTTCGAAAAATTATTAGTATTCCTTATCTGTCGTGCACGTTGCACCATAACGAAAACAGTCGAGGACGAATTTGTTTCATGGTCTGCGAAAAGATATTCGAGTCAAGCGTTTGCAAAGCAAATGGATACTTTGTCTAGAACGTGAGAAACATTGGGAACCATAAACTGTTAATGGCACATACCAGAATGGTGATGAGATCGTCTGAGAGAAAGCACCAAAAGTGGCAAACGTTCAACAGACACAGGGAAGATACAAATCACCTGCAATCTTGGAATAAATGGAATAAAAATACTTGTACTTGGAATAAAAATAACAAAATTACCATCAAAAAATTATTTTATTTATAACCTCAATTTTTCCTAGATTACCTTTTCCTAGATTATCTCTAAAAATTTAATTACAGATTAAAAATGTTTCCCAACCCAAAGGATATAAAATAGTAATACACAGCAAACCTAAATTAGAAATAATTAGTCAATCCAACCACGGAAGATACAAATCACCTGCAATCGTGGAATAAATGGAATAAAAATACTTGTACTTGGAATAAAAATAACAAAATTACCATCAAAAAATTATTTTATTTATAACCTCAATTTTTCCTAGATTACCTTTTCCTAGATTATCCCTAAAAATTTAATTACAGGTTAAAAATGTCTCCCAACCCAAAGGATATAAAATAGTAATACACAGCAAACCTAAATTAGAAATAATTAGTCAATCCAACCACGGAAGATACAAATCACCTGCAATCGTGGAATAAATGGAATAAAAATACTTGTACTTGGAATAAAAATAACAAAATTACCATCAAAAAATTATTTTATTTATAACCTCAATTTTTCCTAGATTACCTTTTCCTAGATTATCTCTAAAAATTTAATTACAGGTTAAAAATGTCTCCCAACCCAAAGGATATAAAATAGTAATACACAGCCAATCTAAATTAGAAATAATTAGTCAATCCAGCCATATTATCCAACCACACCCCTCAAATTTCCTATTATTCCAACCATTTTTAGGAAAATCAATTCCCGAGAAAAGTAGATTAACGCGAATCCGTAAAACGTGAAAAAATACTGGCTAAATTAAATCTGAAAAAGCAGAGAGTTCATGGAAGAGAAAATGGCCGAAAGTGCAGAAGCAGAACGTCCAATTGAAACACACGTGTGCAGTCAACCCTCCCACGTTACCACCAAGAATACTCCCTTTCATACCCTCGATTCGGCCATCGAATTAACACAGTGGATGGTACTCGAGCGTTTAGCAAACGCCGATGGGAATAATGGAAAGCGAAGGAAGAGATTCGGTGAAGGTGTCGCAACGAAAGCGTTCCATACTGTGGCAATGATTAATTTTCATGGCGCGATGGCTCGGTATTGATATGCCTGGCGCGGGTCTAACGACGTTTGGTAAATAATAAATTGATTACGCTGACACGTCACGCTGTCAGTGACATATTTCCGATCGCGATGGCAACGAATGAACCGAGCAACAGGAATGGTCCAAGGATCGTTTACACCGACAAGAATGTCTCCCCGTTCGGGAAACAACGGGGGTCCATGTGGAAATATCAACACGTGTGAACAACTTCGCGAGCTTGTAAATTAACCCCTTCGTAAGGGTACATTTAAGTTATCCGTGGAATCCAAAATTTCTATTCCAATTTCTGGATTTTTCTTTATTTTTGGATTTGGTCGACGAGGAATTTTTCATTTATTTTTATCTCGATTTATCTCAAAATTTTAATTCTTGTCTTATTAAATGTATATATGTACATATGTACATGTTTGATTAAATGAATTGTTGTTGTGTGATTAGTTACTTGATAATAAATATTTCTTTATTTTTATTTATAGTTACTGATCAAATTTGGGAAGCAAAGTAAGGACTTGCAAATTTTGGGGTATTTTCTATCTCCTGAAATATTTGGAAATTTGAAAATTACAATTAAAAATGGATTTTATAGATTTATTAATATTTAAGAGAAGTCTCGTACCTAACCCTAGCTAACAAATAAATTACTTACTCTTGGATCCTTGAAATTTATTATTCATTACGTTATTCCAAATTTTTTAATCATCTATACTCTATCTTCATTCATAGTATAATTATTATAATTATAATACTGCTTATTAAATTTTATTATATTTATAGCACTGTTTATTATGTTTCACTATATTTATAGTATTGTTTATTATATAGAATACTACATATAATAGCACAAAATTATTGGAAGAAAATAAATGTATAATAAAATACGATAACCAGTCTCTCTTCGGATTCAAACGAAAAATCATGAATTAAAAATTAAATTCCCGATGAAATCGGATATTCGACATTGCTAACCTGTTTCTCACCTAACATAAATTACCAAGGAAGCCGGATAAAAAGCTAGCAACATCGTTCCATATCGTTTCTTTTCTCAGCCGAGTAACGATCTCCAACCAGACTCGGGTTGTTGTATATCGATATAGAACGATAACTCTTATTTACCGTGCATATAAGCGTAGTTGCGATTCCGTGCACGAGTGGAAGAGAATTTCTTGGTCGGAGGCTGCATTGTTTCCGGGGAAATCGATTTCGGAAGCTGCGAGTGCGGGTGCACCAGCTTGCCTTCTGGCAAACCTGTATCGCCCTATACATACAGTTCTCCACTTCTCTTTGACTTTGCAAACATTTGCGTCGGCATAATTTATTTTTTATCAGTTACGCTATCTCGGCGAATGCTCCGTTTCCATCGTGTTTCCTAGCATTACAGCCCAACGCCACGGGGATTCACCTATTTCGATCCTGAATTATTTCCATGACCGTCGTAAACGGTATATGGAGGAACGATTGAAAAATTGAAGGAAAATGGCGCCGGTGTTTCGCGTGGAAAAGTGTTTATCGAAAGACGATGCAAATATATCGTGCCATTGGTATTCAATTTATATCAGTGGAGATATTAAATAGTGGAATTATTAAATAATGAAAATATCAAATTGTAGAAGTATTCAATTCTCGGAATATTAAATACTGAAAATATTAAATCCTAGAAATAATAAATGGTGCAAATAATTGCAAGAATATTAAGTAATATAATAAATATTAAATGGTGGAAATATTAAATTGTAACGACAATGCACAGTAACAATGTAGATAATAAATAAAATAACAATGTAAAAGTACGAAGCAGTGGAAATACTGAATAAAAGATATTAGAAATATCTTATTATGACGTGCCAAGAGTAGCTAAATAATTCGTGATAATTTACGTCGTGAAATAATTAAAAATCGACAGAGGTATTTTTCCCGAGAATTTCGACGATCAAACCGCAAGCTTGCTAGACATATCCCTACTCGATTAAATGTTATTCTGTCATCGACAGATTCGCGATTGCTGGAAAAATATTTCGCCGAGAATTTTATCTGTTTTTCCCCGAATTTTATTCCGGCTCAATTCAAAAACACAACACCGAACCATTTGCCGTGGACATTTTAATGATTGCCAGAATTTCAATAACAGTTTGTGTTTGCATCAGTAGGAATGTTCATTGTCAAAAAGGATTAGAATATTTCTCACTGCATAGAACCAAAAAAAAAAAAAAAAAGAAAAAAGGAAATAAAGAAAACGTAATTCAAAGTACCAAACCATCCCCATTTCAAAGTGATCTCGTTTGATTTTGTTAAATAACGCGTTCCTTGCTAATATCGCATTAAACAGGTAAAGCTGAATTGCTTAAATTTACTACGAAAATTTACCCCGAATAATTAAGCAGCTGTGGTTAAAATCACAATAGGTCTGTTGACCTGCAATTAGCAAATTTCGCTAAACATTGTAATTCAACTTACACACTGGTTCCAGATACATTTCCAAATTTCCCCCGGTTGTAGTAATTTTAAATACTAATATAAAAATGATCATGGAAAAAGATCAATAATATTCCTAAATCTCTTATAATTATATATAAAACAATCGACGCTTTAAAAAATTCAAAATGATATAAAAATAAACATTTCGTGCATTGAGTATTTGAAAGACGAAAAATTTACATCTTCTTCTGAATAATATTTAAAAAAGGAGAAACACGGGAATAAGTCTGCCGTTGATATATTTTAATCGAGGAACGAATTACGTCTACCGTCGATAACGTACTAAGGATGACGAGAAACCGAAGAAACGACCTGCGCGCCACCAGCGGACGCCGCGTGCAACAGCGCAGCGTCGCAAGATTCCCCCCAACGTCGTTCCTCAATTAACCGTAACAGTTTTGAATATCGCACGATCGACGTTTCAACAACTGCCGGAAATATCGCGACCCCGCATTGTTTATCCTCAATTGGTAGGAGCAATTCGCGCGGGAATTCTCGGTAACACTAGGCGGAGAGCTCAATTTGCTTAAAGACCAGCTTATTCGCCGGTTAATAAGGATTAAATGATCCCGCGAACGGTTTCAGAGCATCTTGCGTTTCACGCGGAATATGTATATCGTTCCGTTTCGTCGAACGTCCCCACGCGCCGTCCAATTGACTAATTGACTTTCTCAAGGAGAACAATGTAAGTATACGCAAACGAATTCACCTCTTGCCTCTTTTCCTTCCTCCTCCTTTTGCTCCCCCACCTTCTTTTATTTCCAACAGTCGCATGCGGATATTTTCTTACTGGCCGTGTGCCTCGCGTTAATTACCGGTTGCTGGAGGAACGCAGAGGTCGCTGTTAACTCGATGAAATCATGAAATTTTTATGTGCTCCGAGTACTCTGTCTTTTTAGCTCGGTTTAGTTCTATTTCCTTTTTGGGTTTCGTTTGCGTAATTTCTTTTTACGTCCTGTAATATTACAACACGTTTTGTAACATTCTTCTCTTTTTAGTTCAAGATGGTGGTTATCGACTTACTTTTAAAGTAGATAAAATTTACTATAATATGTATATTCAATTTAATTTTGAATCAATAAATCATCAAAAGGATTGGAAATTTATTATTTTCGTCTTTAATAATATTTTAGCTCGTTTGTCTCTTATTTTTGCAAACGCTGATATTTTATTAAATATTTTATTTTATTTATACCCCAATGCAAATGTACCTCGATGCACTGTAACGGGTATACATTTTTATTATTAATAAATAACTAAATCACAATTTGAGATATTCTCAATTTTCCCTATAATCTTTCCCTCCCAAAAATCCAAGTTTCTATTTGACAAAAAAATAATTTTAAAATTTTGTGGAAGAGTGCAATTACAAAATTGCCTTAGAAATTTCGATAAATAAATAACGAATTCATTTCCAAATAGATCTTTCGAGTAAACGCAACAATTATTTCATCGTAAAATCACCAACCGGAAAAACTCGTTTGTCCGGATTTCGCGGATGCTCTGCCTTATCGTCTATGCATACAGCGCATTTCTGCAATTGCAGTCATATACATAATCGAGCGCGTAATTGCGTGCGCGGTGTCATTGGAGAGACTCGCTTATATTTTCTGCTTTCGTGACGAACATAAATTTTCGCGAAACGATTGCGCAAAGGAAACTAGACAAACGGGTTTCCGACACGGGAAAACGCGCATTTTCATCGGAAACTCGGTTAATAAAATCGTATCGACGAAAGAAAACAATAGCTGGGACGGGAACAACCGTCGAATTCGTTCGCAGATGGCAGCAGCGAAGCTTCCTGCTTTACCAACCGATTAACGAGCATTTTCGTTCTAAGCAGTTCAAACTACGATATTAGCGATGGTATATACTTGGTATTGATTTCGGATGGAGAATTATCGTAATAAAAATAATATCCTCCTTTTTTTCTCTTAATCGCGGCAGTGAATTATAGCCTGGAACGATAATTTATTTTCTTTCGAATGAACGAGGGGAAAAAAGCTGCGTATTGGAAAACAATTAGTTCTTGTAATTATGTGTGGCTCCTGAAACGATAATATTTTTCTTTCAAAGGAAAGAAGAAGGTAGACGAGGTATAACTACGTAAAGTTATATTACACGATTTTATATGTATTTTAAAAATAATTTTTTTTTCTTTTTTAAGGATTTTTTTTATTGTAATTTTCAATGGAAGGTGGGTATTTGAAAGATTTTTATGAAAGGTATAAAATAGCACACGAATAACATCGATACACAAGCAACTGGCATATAACAAATTAAGAGAAAGGTTTCCAATTAAACTTCGCGATTGCTTTTTCTGTCGCTCGAACAACTTTCGCAATGTATATCTTATTGGAAAACTTTTTCTAGTCAACGAAAGATATGATATCTCTGGTATCGTGAATGTATCACGCGGAAATATATGAATGACGAAACGTTGAAAATAAAATGCGATATAGTACAATTAATATAATACGTGAAATATGTAATTATTTTGTAAAATTAGTCAACCTTCTGGATTGTATACAATATCAGTCGATATCTCCGTTTAATTGTCTCTTTTCCACAATTCTATCATTTACCAGTCAAAATTAAACACAGGAAAATGACGAAGTGTTTAAAATACAGAAAAATATTAAAAAATAAATATCTTGCCGATAAATCAATATTTATGAAATATTCGTGTCAACCGGTAAGATAAAAATAAAAATCCTATATAAATCGTTGATTGCTAGTATAGCCAATCCTACAAAGCACGTGCAAATACCTTGACCAAAGTAATCGCAGAAAAACTCGCTAATCGGCGAACGGCGACTCGACGATTGTGGTCTGACCAATGACTGGCCTCTTCCACTTACTGCTACTTATTCCAGTGGATCTCTAGCAAGCATTCTGTATCAATTATTCCGCAATTTCGTTCTAAGAAATTCCATTTCGCGTTCCCAAACGAGCCTTATTAATTATTATCATTTAATTAATCATTGCATTATTGACTATCCAATTTCAACTCCTCGGAATAAAATTTTATTTTCTATCCCTGTAACACAAAACTGTACAGAAATTCCAGTAACAGAAGTTTTCCAAAATTTCTTTAATCCTCCTTCTACCCACTCCGTAATTCATTTTTAACATACAATATTTTTAATACCCAAACTTTGTTTTTAATTACCCATTTTCTATCTTCCCCATTGTTAATTCGTATGACAAGAGTGGAATATTCTACAGTCCCAATTTGACTATACGGTAAATAATTATATTACCTAAAAATTCGGAGAAAATCAGGGTCTCAAACCACCCCTAAAATCTCCCTTTAAATCCACGAAACGTCACGGCTGCCGGCACCCCATCCCCTTCAGAATTTAACTACAGAACGATTTCTACAGTCCAACGCTTCGCGGTCCCGTGCTTGTGGAAATGACACGAGCGTTTACGTAAGGAACGGATTTTATTACAAGCGACCGTTTCACAGAACGAGGCACAAAGGAGGATAGACAGATGCTCCGTGGCGAGCGAGCGAGCGAGAAAACGAGCGTGCCAGCGAGCGCGAAAGGGACGGGGATAGAAAGAGAGAGAGTGGGGGTACTCGGGTTTATAGCGATACACGAGCCTATAAAATCCAGCAGGTTATCGATTGGACTTCTGCCTACTGCAAATCTGGATGTGTGTTCTATTCACCTGGATATATCCGCGGTGTGCCGCGCGATTTGGGTCAGTGGATCACATAACCGCATTTTTTCGCCTGTTCGCGACTCAATTTTTCAATTAAGCGGACGCTGCGGTTCATCCGCGTACATACTTTCGCCAT
Organism: Eufriesea mexicana; assembly: GCF_001483705.2. Lineage (NCBI taxonomy): Eukaryota > Metazoa > Arthropoda > Insecta > Hymenoptera > Apidae > Eufriesea > Eufriesea mexicana. The sequence goes on along the minus strand of NW_016911411.1, from coordinate 540,910 downwards.
TTCCAGCGAAAGGGTCCAAGTTACACCACCTGGCGGAGGTTATCACGTGTAATATTTTAATCCGGTTTCGACAACCGCCGCTCGCTGCCCCCCACTCCGCGCGCGAAAGACGGTCGGCGGTGGGGATGGGAGCGAGGTGGGGATGCCTGATGGCTGGCTTGGAACGCATCCATGGAAACGAATTAAACGTACGGAAGCGCCGAAACAGCTGTCTTCTTGTTGATCGTGGGAAAGATGGCTGTAATTCTTGCTGCTTGTTATTGGATGTTGATATTAGGGATTTTCTACGCGTGGTATTTAGAACGTCGCTTCGGGGATTTACGTGTTTCCTTGAGACGAAATTCGACATTCCTGGCGTCCTTGACTACTTTATTACTGCGTCGAATCTTTTAATTCCTTTCTTTTCCTTTTTTCTTTTCCTTTTTTTTTTCTATTTCTGGGATAACGATGCATACGTTTTTCTTTTTAGTTTTATATCGATCTATGGGTCTCTATGTGCAGAATGGATTGTTTCCGTTTCTTTTTGAAGCAACAGTATCGGATATTATTATTTCGCGATTCGTTGAGCACGTGAAAATTTACACTCGACATTTTCACCGCGATTTAAAGCACGACACGAAACAATTTGAACACAACCGGTTAACCTCCAACTTTCTCGCGAGGGAAAAAATAGCATTTCAAGTGTCAATTTCGCCGGTGTCAGAGACTTGAAAATCTCAGGTGCGAGCGATTTTATCGCTCGAGCTTAAGCGTGTAAGTTTACCGTTATCATAAAGAATCAGAGAAAGAAATAAAACAGACATTACCTCATTTTTATTGTTTCAGAACAATACGAAGATAGAGGTGCTGTAACAGGTACACGTAAATACACAAACAGAATCATTTAACGAGTGACTAAAAATTCCTGATGAATTTATTTTGTTTACTACTGACGTAAAACCAAGAGCGAAAAGAAATTCATTGTTTATATTTACTATTTAACCGTTTACAAACAGAATTTTATTTCCTTAAAAAGGCAACAAATTCTTCATTCATCGTTCCATTATTCCATATAATTTCCCTAAATTCTTTTGCATTATTTTTATTAATTTAATCTTTTTATTTTAATGTAAAATATGGGAATAATTATTATTTAAAAAACGACTGATTTTCCTATAAAAGTAGATTAAAAAGGCAGTGTGATTCGATAATAAATAAATATAAGAAAGTTAATTACAGTTTGTGTAAAATTTCCTTGAATTCTATCTTATTACTATTATTAATTCAATATTTTTACTTTAATCTAAAATATGGAAATAATTACAATTAAAAAGACGGTTGATTTTCCTACTAAAGTGGACTAGAAAGGCAAAGTGATTCGATAATAAATAAATATAACAAAGTTAATAATAGTTTGTATAAAATATCGCCTTACTTTTGTTTGAAAAAAGAATGAAGGACTATTTAAATTAATCGTGCAATTTTCTCCATATTTTAACCTAAATTATTCGAACGAATGTGACAATGTAGGAAAAAAGACACATTTTATTAATCGCAGCGATTTCAGAGAAAACAGTGTACCGTGAAAGGTACACGATACTTTGTACACAAAATGTTGAATTAGTAGTAGCAAGATTCTTCTTTTATCGGCTATCAGAGTAGTAAAACACAAAGGATGACATGTCCGCTATCTCGGTAACTCTCGTTACGATTTTTATTATATAATTTTCATACGACACGACTAACATCGTTTTATCTTAATACAATTCGAGTTAAGAGAAAAAGATACCGAGAACGACACTGTATATCTTCCTCTAGATAGACCACAATTCTTCGTTTCACCTTTTATCTTTCGTTTTTATTACCTTTTTCATGTGACATTATTTTTTAAATAAATATTCCACATTAATGGTGGATTAATACTCGTAACGAATTATACAAGAAAATAAATGAAAATATTTAAAATTTATAAAAATTATAAACAGTACCACTTTTCTTTTTACAATTTACAAGTGTAATGTAAAATTGCACCATGTTAATACCACTGTCCCCACAATTTAAATATTTACTCCAACTTAGAAATCAATACCAAAACCATAAAAATTACCAAAATACCAATTATTACCAAAACCATAAAAATGAGCAATTATGGAATATAATAAATAGCAGTTACCAAATACCAAAGTAGACAAAATGATGAATCCTACACTAAAATACAACAAATACGATAAATATAAAAATTGTTAAAATGATAATTGAAATTTTATATTCACACAGAAATAACAAAACTATTAAAACAACCAATTAAATTCAACACTGTTATAAGAGACAATAAACTAAGAGTTATCAAAGCGACAAATTAAATTTGGAAATCAAAATCTCCAAACTACCAAAACAACTTCGATACTAAAACACACCCTCACCATGGCACAAAATACAAATTTACCAAGCCAACGAAATAAATAAATAAAAACCAAAAAATAAAACCAAAACAACGAAACAAATTAAATACGGAAGCAACGAAATTCGACACTCAACCACAATGTGGACCAAAATCCCACCCTCAAATCCAACGAACCCGAAAATGCCTCCAACCTGCGGAATAAATCATCTACATTCCCATAGACCCCATGGTTCACAACCCCTGACACAGAAATTACAACCGCCATGACCCTCGACACGAAACAATACTGCAAAGCAAGCATGTAGCCTGTCGACTAATTAAATTCGTAAATAAAAATGACCAAAATATCCAATTAACACGTTAAGTGCACAGCTCGTTTCAGGCCCACACTCGGCCGTCAAGTGGGCTACCAGTGACGGAGGAAATGCTCATAAAACTCGGAAATACTGCACCAATTGTTATAACAGGAATTCCCAAACGTTAGGTCCAAAGATGGCGAAAAATTTAACACCAAAAGTTAGCACCTTTTGGTCCTAGTCTGGGCCGGTCCCTGAGGACCAGCCAGGCCCCAATGGTAAGTCTAGCAACAGCCCCTGGGCACTTAACGTATTAAATTCTCAAGTGGGCCACCAATGGCGGACGAAGTGTTCATAAAACTCGGAAATACTGCACCAATTGTTATAACAGGAATTCCCAAACGTTAGGTCCAAAGATGGCGAAGAATTTAACATCAAAAGTTAGCACCTTTTGGTCCTAGTCTGGGCCGGTCCCTGAGGACCAGCCAGGCCCCAATGGTAAGTCTAGCAACAGCCTCTGGGCACTTAACGTATTAAATTCTCAAGTGGGCCACCAATGGCGGACGAAGTGTTCATAAAACTCGGAAATACTGCACCAATTGTTATAACAGGAATTCCCAAACGTTAGGTCCAAAGATGGCGAAGAATTTAACATCAAAAGTTAGCACCTTTTGGTCCTAGTCTGGGCCGGTCCCTGAGGACCAGCCAGGCCCCAACGGTAAGTCTAGCGCAGGTCCCTGGGGACCGGCGTGGCACTTGACGTGTTACTCTTTGCACTTGACAATTTTTGGCTAAAGAAAAATAAGAGTTCAAAGATTTTCTGCTACAAAGCTGACGATATTTTTCTATCGTATGATAATTAACAGGTAGAATTATTTGATTTCGATACCTCGCACACTTTGATATATTAATGAATATCGAGCTTCGAAATTTTATCAAATGGCGACTGAAAGGTGCCTCTCGAGTGCAGAAGGTTAAATTCTCAAAAAAATTATGGAATAAAATTCGGCAGAAAAACACACCCTCACACGAAATGCAAACTTACCGAGCCAACTACACACCAGCGCAATTTCCCCGTCGAGTAGACACGAAAAATCCTATCGACCCCATGGCTGAGCCCCTGACACAGACATTACCACCGCTATGATCCCGCAATCCAGCCCACCCTCGACACGGAACAATGCTGGAAAGGAAGCGTGTCGGGGTGTAGCAGGGTGATCTGCGACACGCACGACACGCGACCACGTAAACGCTACACGCGTGTTACGCGCGGGACACACGTGTCACGGGACCGTTCTCCAGCCCTGACTTCCGTCATGCTCGATCCGCGACCTTAGCCCTGGATGCCGGTGATTAATATCGCGGGTCACGTAAGTCCTTAAGTCGGGATCACGAAAGGGTGAAAGTTACGATTCACCGCGTGCCTCAAATGCCTTTTCACCCTTGGACTGGAAGGCTGAAACGAGGGCTGGAATAAAAAAGGAGAGAGAAAGGAGAAGGATCCCCATGAAATGGCGGCCACTGGATTCGGGTCACGAATTTATGGTTCAGCTCGGCTTTGAACGCGCGGCTTTTATACAAGGGAAATTTTTATTTTTCTCGGATATTGAATTAGGCAAATTATTTTCTCTCAGGATGAATGTCTTTGTGGATTTGAGAAATTATTACGGTGTCTTCTTATTTTTCTTCTCTTTTTTCTTGTTTGGTTTTTAATTTTCTTGGAAAGCAGATTGATTGGTTGGTTGTGTCATGATTCTTGGAAAGGTAAATATTGCATTGAAAGATAAGTATCGTCGAATTTTTATAGTAGATGGTTCCTTTGTTTATCATTAACAAAATTGTTTATTATTAACGTGGTATTTAATTAATTGTTAAATATAACCATGTTAATTGAAATTATCCAGCTGTCTGTGACATCACGAATTATTATAATCGTTATCAAAATCATTAAGGTATTTTTCGATAAAATATTTTTTATTTTCAGAAAATAACTATTCTTTTATACTCAAAATACCCAAATTACTTTTCGACCAATACAGTTCTCAGAATTTTCTAATATAGTTTATACTATAAAGACAGTTCTCAAAATTTAATTATATCAAATTTTATAAATTAAATAATTAAATCTTGGAAGACTAATCATTTTTATCACAGTTTAAATATATTCCTTGAAATCTACTGAATTTTTACGAAGTTTGTTAATTTATCATATATTAATTGTATAATTTATTCATAGTTTATTTTAATGATTTTTAAATAGTAAGAAGACTTTGAAGAAATTGAAAGAATTATCAATGAGACACTAACTCTTACTAAAAATTTTAATAAAATTTAAAGAATCGAACACTCACAACAAATTTTTGTGAGAAAACGAATTTCGAATTAGAAAAGGAAGTGGTATTTTATCGAAATCTTGTAACGTCACCTAACAATGCGGAGAGAGTATTACGTGTCTTTTGGAATGCAATTTCTCATTCGACACGTAAGTTTGGTGCATTGACGCCAAATGAAACAATTAGCTGACTATAAAATTCACTCGTAGAATTTCACCCGTTTTATTACCGCACTTGTTATGCAAGAGAATTTATTAGCAGCGGTGCCTCGTGCCGCGTGACTTGCAAAATTTCGCTAATAACTTCGCTTCGCTTATGCAAGAGGGTTCCCGATAATTTCCTCCATCTTTCTCAAATTTCTTGCTCGACTTACGATTTTGATTTTTCCCGGAAACCGACGAAAATTTCCCTGCTCTCGATTTTCATTCTTCGATCGAGATAATCGATTTAATTTTCTCGCGAAAATTTGTCCGCCATTTTGGAGGGATACATTTCCGTGAGAGATCGCGTGTTCTAAAGGGGAATAAAACCAAGTGCCTAGAATTTTTCCCCTCTGATACAGAGATTCGTATCTGAGTCGCGAAACTACCCCACGGAAGTTTCACCCCGTTTTGAAGGGCAGTTTGTAGGGTAATTTTATCGCGTTCCAATGGATTTGGAAAATTTCGTCGATACAAAGGACGCTTTTAGTCAAATCTTCCTAAATTGTGTAACAATCCTCCAGACGAGTTGAAAATGAACACTAACAACGAATTCGAAAATTAATTCTGGATTTCATTATTATTTCGAACAGTGATCCTGAGCCAAAGTGTCGTAAGAATTTTTGTGTATGCCTAGAAAATTTTTAAAACGCGTTATATAAACTGATTATATAGGTGGCTCTGATTTTTCTTTTTCTTAGATTTTTGAGTGGAACAAAAAAATGAAAATATCCAATATAATAATAATTTACTGTAATGCGAACATAATATATATTAAGCCAATATTTTCTCTATATAAAACAGCTACTACATCGCATCTCTCAGTAAAAAATTTTTGTTTTTTTATACTTATACACATCTCGTCTGTTTGTATATTTGTATATTTTTATTTTTAATTTTATTTTTATTTTTTACCATTAATTTTATACCTCACTGTGACAATTTATTAATTTTATATAATATACATATAACAATTTTATTGAGTATATTAATATTAATACTACGAATATTGGAAAAAAGGTACCTATATTAATTTTATTAATTTAGGTGTATCGTGTGATTAAAAAATTGAAAATTTCTACTTTTAAGAACAGGAAAACAAAACGAAGAAGAAACAGAAAAGAAAATGTAAAATGTAAAATGTATTTTTCGAGTTAAATTTACTGCTAATACTCCAAGCAAAGCGGAGAAGCGACGTAAACCAATGTCAACGGAATTTTTCTAATTTTTCCCGGGAAATTCCAGGCGAAGTAGTAATATTTCGAAGAATCCTAAGCGTCCAACTCGTTTCGAGCGAGTGAACTTCTTCGACGTCGAGCTACAACGTGGAAAATAACTTTCTCGAATTTGTCGAGCTTCGGGAAGACTCGAGCGACAGGTAGAATAAAGAAACCTGGTCAGCTGTGCTTGGGAAAATTCTGGGAAATAAACCGAGGCTTTGTACTTCCTTTCATCGTTCTGTTTCGGTAAAAAAGACTTCAAACGAAGCTCGCGGCAACGAATCTGAACTTGAGGCCGACTTTCCATCGGGGGTGGAGAAAAATATGTAGAATAGGGTCACGCGACACACCCCTGAACCTAATACTTGCGTGTGTATTCCTTGCGTGGACTTTCACGCGATTATACTTAAATAATATTTGCAATTTTCCTGATTACCAGTTCTTTACGTGTCCCTCCCTCTCTCGTCCCCCTTCCCCCTAGATTGAATTGGATTTCTAATTATATAATAAATGTTAATAAACGCAACATTTATTATGTAAGAGAAAAAAGAAAATCATACCTATAATTTTAAATCAATTTATGTCAACAATTGCGATTTCGAGATCTAGGTCCTGTTAACCCTTTCGAGAGGCGCCATTTTTAGTCGCCATTGGATAAAATTTCGAAGCTCGATATTAATTAATATATCAAATTAAACACTTTAATGGCCACTTACACAACATGTCTGTGATGCTACCGCCGATTAATAATTAATAATTATCACACAAAGGAAAAATATTAAACTTGTTAAATTATTATAGTCTTTTGTTTTATGTATATATTCGCACATGTATTATTTCGTGAATTTTAAATAGAGTCTTTTAGATTAATTCTTCAAAAATATTGCTAGCCCCTGATAAAGTTTGACTGCTTAAACGTGCGGCCATTAAAGTGTCAAAATAACCTAACATTGCGTGAAGTATCGAAATTAAATAATTCTACGTGTTAATTATTATACAATTTTTTATTTACTGCTCGAAAAATATCATCAGCCTTATAGCAGGAAATTTCTCAATTCGTATCCTTCTTTAGCCAAAAAGGGTTAATTCCACATATACATTGCGACTAGATTTAACTAATACTTGAAAATTACTTTAATTACAAATTCCTAAAAACTCTCCTCTATTTCTTCATATGAAACCTGGAAACCGAGTTGCAATTGTATTCGAGCCTTAATTGCAATTGTAATTAAATTCTACCAAAGCAACGTCTGAAGAAGGGAAACATTGAAATAAAATGTCGGTGAAGCTTGTGCCTTTAATTCTGGATTAATTTAAAGTCGTGGTTTTGGGACTATTATATTATTGTGGGATACCATTTCGGAAAGAAATAACGAATTGGCCATTGCCAAAGAAAATAAATTATAAATCGATTAATATTTTCTAGAAGCAAATGGAAAATTAATTTTGGGTAGCAAAATTTTTGGGACTATTATATTATTATGGGATACCATTTCGCAAAGAAATGGCGAATCGGCCATTGCCAACAAAAATAAATTATAAACCGATCGATATTTTCTAGAAGCAAATGGAAAATTAATTTTGGGTAGCAAAATTTTTGGGACTATTATATTATTGTGGGATACCATTTCGCAAAGAATTGGCGAATCGGCCATTGCCAACGAAAATAAATTATAAATCGATTAATATTTTCTAGAAGCAAATGGAAAAATTATTTTGGGTAGCAAAATTAAGTTGCGTGGTCCCCACGAGGAGGTGAAACGTAGATTAAGAAAAGCATAAAATCAGGGCCCTTGACGACCAAAACAGAGTCCTTAAAAATTAATTATGACCGGTACGAGCGTGAGTTGCTCGGTGTTGGAAAGAGAGTTAAATCAGAGTGCGTCTTTGTGTGTTTTCTTGGTGTTCCTTTCCTAAGTTAAATTAGTTTTATGAGTCTTGTGTTTGTGTTATTCTGTTCTTGTTGTTCTGTCAATTTTTGGAATCTCAAAATCAATTTTCACCATCCCACGTATATATTATAAAACATTATAGAAATTATTTTCCAATAATCAAAGTATTCACTATACTTGAGTCAAGTCCTATTGAAGATGCTTCTGAGCATCAGCTCAAAAGGGAGGAAATTAAAAGATAAATAAGGAGAAATTAGAATAAAGAAATTAAAGGGTTGGTCTGTGATTTTGGATGACAGTGGAAAGTCATCCAACTTCGAGTAATGAAATTTCGTTCTGGGGCAGTCTATATACACGGTGGTCCGTTTAGAAAGGGTAAATGTTTGCCGAATGTGTTGACAAGCTTATCTACGAAATCTTGAAATGGCTGAAGCGAAAGAGGCTCGGTGTAAAATCGCGAAACGACTGTCTTGCTAATGGCACCGCTGTTCGCGAGTGTTTGCGCATTTTTACGGGAAGTATTTGTCGTTTGGATCGAATTAACGGGGAGTCAGCCGTGTCGGGGGCCATTAATGGAATTATCGAGGGGCTGCTGATGCACGGTGAAACAGTATTTAACATTTCAAATTTTTTCGCCCCGATAAACCTATAATGAAACGTTCCCCAATATCGCGGAATTTAAAAGGGCCACGTCGGGTATAATAATTTTCCAATAGTTACGCGTCGCTGCTTACGTATAACATAATTTTTAGAAATAATAATCATTCGAGCAATATTAGTTTAATACTCGCAATTTTATAGACCACCTCGAATATACCAATTTTCCAATATTCACAATTCGTTATTCATTTTTGAAAATGGTGATAATCCAAATTTATTTTAAACTTTAAATTAATTTAAAATCAAATAGATTTATTTCAATTAATTTTTGAAAACGACAATAATCCAAATTTATTCTAAATTTTAAAGTAATTTAAAATTAAATAGATTTATTTCAATTAATTTTTGAAAATGGTAATAATCCAAACTTGTTTAAAATTTTTAATTAATTTAAAATTAAATAGATTTATTTAAATTAATTTTTGAAAATGATACTAATCCGAATAACGTGAAATGATTCGAAGATCGCGTTTTAAATGGTACACCGAATATATAATACTAATTTTCCAATATTTACATCCGATTATTAACGTGGAAAAATATTTGTTTAAATGTTAATTGATAATTCGAATAATATTAAATGTTACAAATAATGTGGTTTAATGTACAGTATTAATTTTCCAAAATGTACATTAGCTTCCCAATATATAATCAATTTAAAATAACTTTTAAAAATAATAAGAATCTATAAGAATATTATAATTGGGAAAAAGAAAAGAAAGAAAAATTGGAAAAGAATATATTTTCCTGTCAAATAAAAAAATAAATAAAAAACACCAGGAGGATGCAAAAAATATCAAATTTGAGAGGAAAAGAGAAAAGTGAAGATGGAAAATATAGAATGACACGAGAAAAATATTATTACTGGGAATATATAAAATATTGTTTCCAAAATTTCAGAAGAAAAATGGTGGAACTGATATATTCGTCAGGTTTCTTATTTTTGGAAAGTTGCATGGAATTTTAAGATTTGTTTGCTCGCACTTTATCAGCGGCAACTTTGTTACGCCGAAGAGAAAAGCAAGGGCAGCCAAGCGAGCAACTATTTGAGAGGAATACTGTGTACAAATTGTCTTTAAACAGGGACCATTCTTCGCGTACGGTTCCATCGGAACTTCGCCCAACTCCGTATCAACTTTCGAACTTTCTGTCACGATCGACGAGTGTGAAACCTCGTTCATCCTATCTTCACACGCACCAGTTCCTCCTTACTCGCGATTCCGGCACGAATCTCATCATCCATTAGGAAACAAACTTGATCCGAGTCTGCTCGAAAATTCTGCAGGACCACGGAGAATCATTGAAAATGATTTACTGACATTATTCAACATGGAACTACCGACCTAAAATACACATCTAAATATTTTTAATATATCGTTAATATAGGCAATTATATATATAATTGAATATTATCATTGAATAATGTTAAATAATTTGCACGATCATTTTCTTCGCGAAATACCGATCTGAAATATCTAAACCATATGTTAATAACACGATGTAATTATTTTAGATATTATAACTGCATAAATATTATTGAATAATTTTAAATAATTGGCACGATAATTTTCTTCGCGAAATATCGGGCCGACATATCTAAACCATAAAAATATCGGCCATTTGCCGTCGATATTTTTGAACATCCGGTATCATGGTTGCCTAATCTACTAATCTACGTATAATTCTGGAAAGGAAACAACGATGCTATTGTGAGATAACCCCATAGATAGACAGTCAACCCCAAGAGTCTGTCAATTGCTTTTCAGTCATCATCGAGCTCGTATAAAAGACACGTTGTGTACAGAAGAAGTGGCTTACATATATTATTAATAATAATTAAGATATTAAGAATAATATTAAATAATTGACACGATAATTTTCTTCGCGAAATATCGGTCCGACATATCTAAACCATAAAAATATCGGCCATTTGCCGTCGATATTTTTGAACATCCGGTATCATGGTTGCCTAATCTACTAATCTACGTATAATTCTGGAAAGGAAACAACGATGCTATTGTGAGATAACCCCATAGATAGACAGTCAACCCCAAGAGTCTGTCAACTGCTTTTCAGTCATCATCGAGTTCGTATAAAAGATACAGTGTGTACAGAAGAAGTGGCTTATATATATTTATGGTAATTCTAGTTGCCTTCCTATACCTTGCCCTCCATCAATAATCAATCTACCTATGTCTCCTGTGATTCCATTTTTCAAAGATTTCACTGCCATTTCATCACCGGTCATTTCACCGTGACAGGTTCGGTGTTAAATATAATAGCAAGTCACACCCATCACGATTTACGTGTCCGTGTTACATTTTGCAAATTAGCTATTTAACTCGATTAAAACAACCCCGGTGCTAGCGAATGATCACCGAGATACGTGGCGAGCGTTTGAAATCGGAATTTAGGGTGCTTTTGGGAGCGAAGGTCCTCGGGGTGTGTTTGTGGACGGACCTAGGACCTCTGGAACGTCGATGGTGATTTGGTTTAACTGCTTTCGTTATTTCCGGGGTGTACAGAGAAGATTATTTACGTTTCTTCTGGAAATTGAATTATCTCTCTTCAATTTGAGTTTTAATTTAAATTAAACTATTTGGGGGTACAAAAACATTTAAAAAATTAAATATACGGATTTTTATTTATTATTTATATGGAGATTACGTTGGTTATTTATTCAGAGTTTCAATTTATTCCTGTGCCTCCTATTTATATTTTTAGGTGAAGGGGGGTAGTAATGGTTCAGGAAATTTAATAATTTTCACCCCCTTACGCGATTCTTCATAAGATGTACGATAGTTAAATGGAAAAATGGAGAAAGCGAGAAAATAAAAATCCCACAGAAAAGTTAATATTTTCCTTCACAGGGGACACGAATCATTCGACTTCATAATTATCCAAGGAGAGAGAAAAAAATTGCACAATTCTGCCAAAAAAACTTTCACATAAAATCCTCGAACGTCCCTGAAAAAAAGGAAAAGAGAGAGAAAAGGAAGGGAGAAAATATTCCAATAAAAAAGTAATATTTCCCTTGTCAGGGTGCAACTCCTCGACAAGTACACGGGGTGAAATGGCGAATTTGGAAAACGTCAGTTCGCCGGGCGTGATCCCAGCAAGTTTCGGCGGTTCGAAGAGCTTCCCGGCCGCGTTTTCCCGATCTGATGAAAATTATTAAAATACGGGAGGGAAGGGGGCGTCGCGGAGATATGCATACACGTACCCAGAGGGGCGGGAAGGTGCAGAGGGTTGCGTGGGGGTTGTGGAATGCGGGGTAAAACCAGATCAATACGGACGAAAGCGTACCACGGTCGCGAACCCGCGACACATAAACCAGGAAAAAGGGCAAAGTCGAACAGAGGGACCGACAGACGGACCTAGGACACTGGGAAACCGTGACACGTGGTTCAGAGGTGCAACTTGTTCAGCTGGATGACGAATCATCCCCGTTCCGAAGGACGGCATGGATACTCTCTGCTTCGAGTCCTGTATTATTTATGAAATTGAAAATGAATAATGTAGCAAATTTCTTGCGACTTTCGTGTAATAAAGATATTTCAGCTCACCGCGACGTGCCAGGGTTTCGAATATTATTATATTTGCAGTGGTTCAGGGGGAGCAGGGAAATTGAAAAAGTGTCGAAATAAAATCATTGTAATCCTGGGAAATTTTCTAGATGTGAAATAAGTAATATTATTATGCACGTGGGCAGTATTAATTTTATGCAAATAATAAAATTGACGAGGCAACTGGAACAGCGTCGGTATAGAATTCTTATCTTGGAAAAATTGGTACCGAAGAAAATGAAATATTTTATGAACGTAGATAATGTTAATTTCACACGAATAATGAGATTCGTATTGGGTACGATAGGAAAAATATTTTGAAATTTTTGTGGCTGGTACGAACGATTAGAAATTAATTAATTCGATTAATTATAATTTATCTAATTAGAATCAAAATTTAATCGAGATATTTAAATTTAATATGTTGCATTATATTAGCATAAAGGACCCTTTTTTATTGCTATTAATTTTGGTATTTTATTTAATACTTAACGCGATAAATATATAATTCTAAATAAAATTCAATATTAATGGAAAAAGAATTATACGAACTATATGAAATATTCTGAAATATCAATTAACAGAATAATTATTATAATTAAAGACAAAATAAAAATACCATAGAATTTCGTATTCGGGTTAATAATTTAATTAACAGCGGTATATTTAGTCATATTCTAAAGCCTAAATTAAAAAGAAACATTCCGAAAACATTTCTCCATCACCAAAACTGAAATTTCGTATTAAAATACTGCGAGGTGTATTAAGACGAATGGAAAATTTTTTAATAATAGAACAAAGGACGTAAGAACGTATAACTGTGCGGAAATAAAGCACAATTTTTCAGCGTGTATCGAGCAATAACAGAGGAAGTTGATGCCTTATGAAACGTCCCTGAATTTTTCACCGAATCAATTCTTGCTGAGGGCCATACTCTCGTCAGAATACGTCATAGACAATACGATAGTCGAGTTAAAAAAAATTCTAAAAACCGAAATTGCAGTTGACAGTAAAAATCGACTGAAAATTATCCAACTTTCTGTCAACAAATTATTTTTATATACGAAAAGATATATCATCTATATACGACATTATGTATGTATTATGAAGCATATAATTAAAGATATAAATAATATGTAAAATATAAAACACGATATATAAGTGTCAAGAAATATACAATAAAATTACGTTGCTCCCTAAACAAATCCCCACCACACGAACTTCCCTCACACTCGTAACATTTTTCCACACACTTTATCTCGTCCAAGCGCTGACATTAACCACACACGAGCTGCTAAGTGCGAGAACAACGACGAGTTAAAAAAGTTGGAAAATCGAGTTAGCCTCCTTTACCACGCGAACGTACCACCCCAACAGCATTAATTTCTGAAACATTTTCTAACGCAAGACAGAATTACCTCCCACCACTTTGCCCCAAGAAACTCCCGTACCCTATAAATATTTGTTACCCAACACACGTACACGAGTATACACGCGTACAAGCATAACTTAAGAAACTGATCGTTCGAGGTTTATACGAAATTTTTCTCTTACGGTTGATGATAAAATAACATTTTTGCCATAACAATATATTTCAGTGAAGACTAAACTGAACGATTATAAATCAAATTTGACGTCCCAAAAGAAAATTAGTATAACGGTATTTGAAGAAAATTAATATTTTTAATATTTTTAAAATTTTAAATAAATTTTTCAAAATAAATAAAATTTATTTATTAAGTAGG
>NW_016911411.1:489597-525884 GCF_001483705.2 Eufriesea mexicana | reverse complement strand
TAAACTACGTTCAACCCTCTTAGTTTGTAGTGAAGGATTTGATATAATATGAACAAATTGATATTTAAATAGCAATTGAAACACAATTGTACGTATTAATTAATTAACACCTATATAAAAGATTAAATAAAAATGGTACCTTTTTCTTCAAGTACAGTTCCTAATCTATTCAACATCCTACAATCATATGCTAATTAGAATCATATGCTGCTCACGAGGTAACCGAAAACCATAAATGGGAAAAAATATTATTTCTGTTGAAATTATTTTTTTAATCACTGCTGTACCAACCCAGTCAAAATGAATATAAATAAGTAAATAAATAAAATTTATTTATTAAGTAGAGAAAGATATAAACTACGTTTAACCCTCTTGGTTGGTAGAGAAGGATTTAATATAATATGAACAAATTAATATTTAAATAGTAATTGAAAAACAATTGTACGTATTAATTAATTAACACCTACATAAAAGATTAAATGAAAATGATACCTTTTTCTTCAAGTACAGTTCCTAATCTATTCAATATCCTATAATTATATCCTAATTAGAATCGTAAGTTACTCACGAGGTAACCGAAAACCATAATTGGGAAAAAATATTTGTGTTGAAAATATCGAAATTACTTTTTAATCACTGTACCAACCCAGTGAAAATGGCTGGTCTCGGAATTTTTCTTTCTGCAATTACTAAAAATACACGTTAACTCGTACTCGTAGATAAAACTGTAATTAACATATTTACTTATCTCCACCGCCCCGCTAAAATTACCATTATCTATGTCCGCTATGCTCAGGTAGCCGCTAGGCTGTGCTATTATTTTGTCGCGTACTGTACACTATCATACATTTATGCGCACGTTATACCCCATCGTCGGTAAATCTAATATCAAAGACAGTATACTTTATGCGGCGTCGTAAAAATTTGCATGCATTAGCCTCGAAAATGGTGGTCATAATATACGCGATTATTTGGCCAACCGAGCCAGTAAAAGAGTACATAATTCCGTCATTTGAAAGGAAGGAAATGGAATGAATGCACAGTTTTAATTTAACGATCCCGCAGCCTGTACAACCCCGTTCGTTTTAGTTACTCTAGGTGGCGGACCGTCCTTTTACGAGCCGCGATTCACGGGCTGCCAATGGCTAATAAACGATCGCGAAACGAACGAGAGCGCTCACGACGCGGGTCAGGAGGTAGGGTATGGAACATAAATCCAGCGGAGCATTTTTATTTCCGTTCGTGTACCCTTCCTTCGGGATCCCTATGGATCCGCTACAGCTGTACGGTACGCTAATACAGCCGCAAAGGTCAGTTACTCGATTAATCATGCACCATCCACGGAACTTGCACCAACGCCGTCGTCAGCGTCCATAGAATGGCGCGAAGCGTATAAATATTTATCGATTCGCATCAGCTGGTCACCTGGCCCGACGCTCTCGCGTCCAATTGCCACCCCCTCGACGACGCTCGCACCCTCCGTCGATTTTTCGAACTTTTATCACGTCCACGACGATCGATACGATCGATCACGTGGCAATCTAATGCATAATTTTCCGCGCTACGTGCACACACGTCTTCCATTGCGAACACGTAGTCGGAGATGACAGACTCATCCCGGGTCGAATTGTCATGACGTAATTACCGTATTATGTCGTATTTCCTTCCATTTCCGTGGTTGCGATATTTTTCACTATTCCTCGAGATTCCAGTACGTATATTCGAGTACTTGTTTATTTAAGAGGGTTTACAGGGATTTCGATGTCGATATGTTGAGGCGAGTAATGGAATTGGGTTTAAAAGTTTGATTAGTCCGTCGGGGTTGAAGGTAGGCGCACAAAAACGGTGAGAGGTTATTGTACGGGCAAAAATAAGTGAAAGAAGAGGAATAAAGTTTTTCCGTTTGAGGCTTCGTTTCGGGGGAAATCGAGTTTGAAGATTCGTGGGGTACACGCGTACTCGGGCAACCTGCGCCGCACGCGTGAGTGTCGACGACTCCTATTTGAAACTCGATTTTCTCGAAAACGAGACCTCGAACGAACGAATTTTATTCCACACTTTCGACTTATCTTTCGTCGTAGAATAACATCCTGCACGGCCGCGCCATCTTTATTCAGTCGAGGCTTCGCCTAGTGCGCGTGCAGCCGACGAATCTTCAAACTCGATTTACTCGAAAACGAGACGTTACGCGGAAAAACTTTATTCTTTCTCTTCCACTTATTGTACCACGTAGAATAACTTGCCGCCCCGATCCAGACGCTTCTTCACCACGAAGAGCATAATTCTTCGCTCGAAAACGATCGAGGATCGGTTACGAATTTTATTCGCGTAAAGTCTCTCGGGGTACAAGGATTTTTATGATTTTTGCATGAAATTATGTGTCTATAGAGAGGTTAGAAGTTTACGTTAGTTGTCTTTACGTTCGCAACTTTTGATTCGGGAAGAGAAAAGTTTCTCGGACGAGTTGTCACGGAATAAAAGGGCAGGCTTAGACACTTTTGTTCTCCGCCCCATACGGTAGGTATAAATGACGGAAAATGACTCATGGAACGTCCTTCAATGACCGAGGTCTTTGACTATAGCTCAATTATCCCGGATATAGATTCGCTTTACGATAATCGCCGATTTTATAGATTATTTACATCACCGAAACGACGCATAATTCTTCCATAGCGCGTGCTATAACTCCGTAAGTCGTTTAATCCTACCGACCCACCATCTGGTCTTTGAAATCATAGTACAACCGATCGTGCAGCTTGGAAAAGCAATTAATCCAAACTGACAAGACGAAAGTTTGAAATTCCCAAAATTTGTAGCGAGTCCCAATTTTTTCGGCAACAAACCCAAATTTTCACGAGTCGAACGCGCTTTAATCACGTGTTCTCTCAGCTATCTCAGCTCGATCGTCGTAACGATTATATAACAGGTCTAGCTCTAACTGTTGTCAAAAGTTTGAGCACCCAGCGTTCCTCGAGCGTACGAATCAGTAGTTTCTCTCCCGAACGGGTGACAAAACCACCCAGCCCGACTTATCCGAGGCAAACGAACAACAAAAAGGGACCAACCGAGGGACGACAAAAATCGTGCTTTCCGGGAACGAGATCCATCAGGCGGGAGCAAATGAACGTCCGGCAGCCGCGTAATCGATTCAACTGTGTTCCAACGATCGGGAACGCACGTGCTGCGCTGAATAAAGCGTGCTCATCAATCCCTGTCCCGGACAAATTACGCGACTTTATCAACAGATTTTCGCTGGTAGAAAAAGCGCCCTGATCCGAGCTTATCCTCGCGCTATTTAACCTACAGACAGTTCACGTTCCTCCTCTGTCTTCGGTCTTGGATTCGGCTTTGGATCCGGTCTACGTTTGAGACTCGAATCCGTCACTTGGGTTCAGTATTCGGGTGTAATTGATACTCGTATTCACCCCTGGGCGTGTTTTTCGTGTGTGTCGGACGCGATCGCTACATGCGTGTGATCGTTCATAGCGTGCCCCCTGTCATTGCGATGGTAACACAACTCCCCGGCGCTTCCTCGAAACGCTGCAGACACATTGAAAGCGACAAACAAAGCGCAGTTACGTGTACGCGTACGTACGCTGTGGGAGAGGGATGAAATTCGGGGATGGAAGGGTGGCAGAGCTGAACGAAACGATCCCCTCTATCCATTGTTCACGTTTGACAGAACGTTGACTCTCGTGGAAGAATTTCGTGGATGATCCTCGAGTCTCCTGACGAGACAGGGTACACGGAAGATCATCTGAATGTATTTTTCCTGAATATCTAGAAATCCAGAATATCCAACTCGAACAAAACGAACAACGAAACCTCTACCTCTACGAGTACCAAGACAAAAATGAGAACAAAAAGCAGTCCCATGTTCGTGACAAGCGAAAACCGGAATTTTTCGAATTGGCAGCTGCCAAGAATTAAGAGTGTCCTCCAAGGCGGATGAAAAGGGGACCTCGATCCACTGCGAGTGGCAAAGTCACCTAAATTCTGCCAATCCTGTCTGCTGGATTTCGTTCAACTCTGGCCGCGACATGTGCAAGCGGAATCAAGCCACAACGAAAAAAAGAGATGGTCTCGGATGGCTTTATTAAAAGACCAACTGGTACAACTGGACATCGGTCGGTGAGACACCAAAAGCACACGGCCTTTCGCCAGCACGGAAGCCAGCAGCGACTGCGCGACAACAGTGTTCGCTCTCAAACAACATACAACAAGCTGCTCTCGGCATACATCAGAGGGTTGTTCTCCTGCTGGTTGGCCGGCTGCGAGGTAACCGAACGTCTCGGCCTCCAAAGTGCCAGCCTGGCCAATCCGTACTTCGTCATCCTCTGAGATCCTTATAGACCGTTACGCACCACTCGCGCCTGGTTCCTGGACTGTACCAACGATCACCTGCCGTTCCTGCAGCTAGACATCGTGTACACGGATTGAACGGTTCACCTCTTCAACGCGTGGCCAATTATCTGGCGCGTCTTGTCGATGCACTTCCGCAGTATATGACGGAACGACATGTTGAGCAAAGCGTGTCGCGTCCACGTGCGTTCAGAGATAGATAGAGACGGAAACGTTCAGAGGGACGGTGATCAGAGGGATCGGTAAAGTCGACCCGAGGGATCTCGCAGAGTTGTATTCTTAACCGAAACACTGATCGTCTATGAGAACGTTGGACAGGCTTGACAGGCTGATCTCTGTCAACCCGGATGGACGTGCACGTCGACGACCACGTGTGTATACCTTGGACGCTAGAAAGGACGTAGCAAAAATATCTTTTTCTCTCCCTCGGCTATCCTCCTGGCGTCTCTATCCTCTTCGAGGGACCTTGCACGGTCCATCTACTAATCGCTACTTGTATAAGCTCAGACGAAGAGTAACAGCACAGCCAATGATTAATTGTCGGACTTGAACGGAGTCGTCGAAGCAGGTCTAGCTCGTCTTCCTCTCTCAAACTCCAACCCTTTTCCTCTTCCTTTTGCCACTTCAACTTCCGGATAAACTTTTAGCCACTCTGACAGCTCTCAGCGCTCTCTCCGCGTCTTCCACGCTTCACCGTCCAGCCGCGAGTGACAGGGTTTGCTTTTTATCGCGGCTACTTTATTGCGAGCACACGGTGGAACTTTGATACGCGTCTCTCTTCCTCTCTCTCTCTCTCTCTCCCGCTCTGGTTTCCCTCCTTTCTACCCTCCGCCGGCCGTCTCACCCCCTCGGAAACCTAGTGGCTCGCGACGTCGGCCAAGGTATAGGCGTCCCGTTGGTAGTCAAGGCACTGGACATGCGCGCTGCGAAAACGAGCCTCTGACATTCTATAACCCGAACTCGATGAGGCCAGGAATCAGCATAGCCAGCTATCAACGCTCCTGGATGGATACATTTGTTGTATAGGTATTTATAAAACTCGTGGACGTCTTTGTCGAGGCTGATACCCAGGGTCGATCTTGATCCCTTCGCGTTCCGTGGCTCTAACACGGATCTCTCCTCTACGCGGTGACTACCTGTCACGTCACGTGGCCTGGAACGATATCGATCCCACGGTGTATCCTCCTTCGAGTGCTTCGATCATTCGAACGTGGTCCTTGAACGGGCTCGTTCAAGGATGTTTTCGAAATGAAGCTGCGATTATCGACCAGCCGGCGACGGTGTGCCGACCTCTCGCGCTCGAAAAACTCGCTGGCTAAATTGACGGTAGAACTACTACGACGAGGCTAAAAGTAGAAAACCCTGCGGCTGGTAGAAAACTGAACGGGTTGGTTAAGCTCTGCGTGTATCACCAAGCGTTCCTCTATCGTCTAACCGATCTACTATCGCCATCCGTTTCCTCACGGACGATTTCTCTTCGTTTTCTCAACGATTACCTATATCCGAGTTCCCTTTCTCATTCTTTCTCCCTTTCCCTTCTTCCTTGCGCATTCTTCCTTATCGATTCGCGAATAGAACGACGGACGTATCGACTGGTCCCTCCACGAAGGCGGCCGATTGAGCGGAAGGTGGAAGAGCAGTCCTAAACAAAGACTGCTCTGTGACGGCGCCATCGATTGGAAGGTAGACCACGAGATTGGAACACTGGTATCATTGACGGATATCGGGTTCCGTCCGGTCACAATTCACCGCGATAGCCTCCAAGAGGGTCTCTAAGTTTATTCCAGGATCAACGTGTCGGAATTGGAACACTGGTATCGTTGATGAATATCGAATGGCGTAATACACTGTCCCGTGGTGTCATGTGCTCGCGGATCGATGAGATTGGTAGCACTGCCTTCGCATCGATTATCGAGGCCCAGTTTACGCGAGGAACGGTCACGGTTGGTCGATCGATCGAACGGATTCGAAGCGAGAAATTCTTTCGCGTGATTCGACCAGGGGGAAATCATTATCGTCCGGATAGACGGGTCACTGTCAACCCGAGATGAACATCTCTCACCGATACGGATATCTTATCGTTAATTAACATGAATCGCAGTCACGACTGTGCTCCACGATGGCCTATACAGAGGACAGACTCGTGGATCTATGGAACCCGGGGTCAACAGAATCGGAACACTGACATCATTGACAGGCGTCCAACCTCGATTCTCTCGAGGAACAATCACGGCTCACAGTCTGGCTGATAGGTAAAACAGACTCGCCGAAATTACTCCGCGACCAGAAGGTCGAGCGAGAAACTAGAGCACAGAGATTATCGACAGGGTAGCGAACCCATCCTGCGTGCAATTTACGATCCACCATCGACTCCACGGAAACAGTCCATCCCGTGATCCCCATTGGCCTACGACATAACTAGCCTTGAATCCGTCCCCGGTTATTCCGTACTCTCATCCAAACGATTCACCAGTCGACTTTCCTCTTCTTCCTCCAACCTCCTGTCAACATTTCACGCGAGCTGTCAACGACATCGATCCACATCAATCCACATGAATCCGTTCTCATAGGTACCCATACATCCAGAGGACTCTCAGACTTCCTTCCAATTCACTGTTCCTGCTTCACCCGGTCCACGTCTCGGTTCCTTCCTCTCGCCGGCTTTCCCGCTGCGCGTATCGATCTCCTGCCTATCTCTCTCTCTCCCTCTCTCTCTCTCGCCCTCTCTATTTCTCTCGGCCCGTGTGGCAGTGTGTCGCGTCCGTCCCGGAAGGGAAAATCCCGCGTCCGACGCGTCAGCGTCGAAAAGTCCGCCGCGGCGCGCGATCCTCGTGATCGATGTCCAGTCCGTCTCGCGAGTCGGAAGCACTCGTATCGGTGACTTGCGTGTCGCGCCGCGGCACACGTGACTCGAAGGTCATATCCCGGGATCGATCGGGAAGCGGGCTGCTTTTCAGCAGGCCGCACGCCGCTCCCGGAAGCCCGTGCGGGTCTGTGCTCGTACCGACGATCGGTCCACCAGCGTCTCGCGATCGATGCACCAGGTCTCACCAAGCTTGACACCTGGACTGGCACCTGGACTAATGCCTGGACGACGATTCTGGGCGAAAGATCGACGGGACCGGGCCGGTTTTCGATCGAGGATCCTCTCTCACGTCCATCTCATGTCTGGCCAGACGTCGCGCGTCGTCGGCGCTGCTCCGTGACCGTGGGTCGGTTCGATCGAGTCTTGGCAGCCATTAGGATCGCCCGAGCGGCCTGCTGTGTTCTCGCAGACGGATCGAGATCGACCACTCGGACAATTCTCTACGCGTGTCTCACCGTCTTCCTCTCACCGATTATCGCGATCCTAGACAGCCGGACGACCGCTCCTCCCGCCTGATATATACGTGTACACGCGGCGAGAAACTCGTCGCTCTCCACGATGACTGCTCGCGACATCGAGCGGTCCCGCGACTGCGCACACTCGATCCCCGTTCCTCGAGCCTCGATTTTCCTCTCTCGTGCCCTTTCTTTCCTCGCAGCTACGTGCTCCCTTTTCGCCGCCACTGGCTAGGTGCTCCGGGGTAAGGGAGGAAGATGGCGGGATGGTCATCGATGACAGAAGGTCGAGGTCCTTGATTCGAGATGGAGATGCGGGATTAAGGGGAGAGAGAGGGAGAGGGACGATGCTGAGGGCCATCGAGGGGTTTGATAAGGTTGTTTTTCTTGGCCAGAGTGCGGAGGATTTGCTTTATTGGATGGATGATTGATGGATTTTAGTTCCACGGGCTACCACTCCGCGACGCTTTTCCGGCAAGGAGTTCTCGACCCAGGCGTTTTGATTTATCGAGAAAGACGGTCGTGCCGAGATTTTTGAGAAAATTTAGGGAGGACGCTAGTTTATTCTTTATGGTTGTATAGGTAGGTGGTGAGTACTTTTTGTAAGGGTTATAGTATCAAATATTATTCTGTCAAATTTTCGTGAATTTTCTTAGACAGTTAGTTGTCGATCTTGTAAAGATTTTCTGTGTTTTCTGTATTTTTCATCATTTGAAAGAGACTAGAGAATATATTTTGTAATGAGATTCTTGACAATGGAATTATGGTATTAGTTATACTAATTAGTTTCAAAATTTTCGTTTTAGTATTATTGACAGCGTTCAGGTACTTGTGGCAGAATTATTGCGGATTTTTATTTAGGTAGACGTATAATTGCACGTACTTGTGTATATCCTTACTACGCGATTTTAATTACTACGGTAGAATCTCGATTGTTCGAAGTCTCCGTTATCTGAGCACGTTTTATATGCAAACACTTCAATTTAAACCTGGTCATACACGTTTATCGTAGATATAGACACGATTTCTCGTAGATTTCATTAACGATTTAATCTAGTTCCAATAATGAATATAACAAAGTTATGTCATAGCTCATTTATTTCAGGAATTTTTGAACATCCGAGGCTTTGGCAATGGGGCTGAGATTTTTGTAAGGGGGAACAAAAAGAATGTAATTATACTGAAATAAATTTTCTGAGGAATATTATGCAATTTCACATAATACATTTTAAATTTGTTATTTACAATTCCTATTATTATCCATAATAAAACACACCTTAACAGTTATTATGCTAAAATAAATTTCTACCAAAGACATGGAATGAAACTAAAAATCCACAGTGAGACAACCCTTCATAGATATTATAAAACAATAAATGTATTACCAGGATCATCGAACACAATTTGAACTCCACGAATCCACGAATCCATAATAAAACACTCCTCCATAATTGTTATATCAAAATAAATTTCTACCAAAATCGTCGAATAAAATTCGAAATCCATAAATTTACAATTCCAAAGTGGGACACCCCTTCACAGTTATTATAGCAAAATAAATTTCTATCAAAGTCGTCGAATAAAATTCGAAATCCAAAAATCCACGAATCCATAATAAAACACCCCTTCACAGTTATTACAGCAAAATAAATTTCTACCAAAGTCGTCGAATAAAATTCGAAATGCACAAATCCATGAATCTATAATAAAACACCCCTTCACGGTTATTATAGCAAAATAAATTTCTACCAAAGTCGTCGAATAAAATTCGAAATCCACGAATCCACGAATCCATAATAAAACACCCCTTCACAGTTATTATAGTAAAATAAATTTCTACCAAAGTCGTCGAATAAAATTCGAAATCCAAAAATCCACGAATCCATAATAAAACATCCATTCACAGTTATTATAGCAAAATAAATTTCTACCAAAGTCGTCGAATAAAATTCGAAATCCAAAAATCCACGAATCCATAATAAAACATCCATTCACAGTTATTATAGCAAAATAAATTTCTACCAAAGTCGTCGAATAAAATTCGAAATCCAAAAATCCACGAATCCATAATAAAACATCCATTCACAGTTATTATAGCAAAATAAATTTCTACCAAAGTCGTCGAATAAAATTCGAAATCCACAAATCCACGAATCCGGAATGAGGCAGCCCACCGTGATTACAATACCAAAACAAATTTATACCATAGTACACGAATCCGTCTGGACGTCCACAACGAAATCCGCAAACCCACAAATTCCTAGCGGAACACAGGTTCGTAATTAGGGAAATAAATTCGCAGCATGATCGAAGGGAGGCAAAGTGACCATCGATAGAAGGGAGGTTTTCTGGCGCGAGTGTTCCCGTCCGAGTATCGTCTGGTGGAACAGAAATTTTCTTTTGTCTAGCCATCGAGTGGTACTCCTCCGCTCCATTGACTTAAATAACAATGGAGGCGCAAAGGCAACGAGAATCGGGTTTCTTGGTCCAATTATAGTCGGTGTACACTCGTGCCATTCGCGGGTGCCATTCATCGGGAAGGCAATAATTTCCCCAAGGGCAGGTGTGCGTTCGCGTGAAAAGGGAGGAAAAAGGGAGAAGAAAACGCGAAGATGGATCCAAGGTTGGGGGAAGGGACGTCGACAGGTTAAAAGAGAAATCGCCGGTGCTATCGCGATCGCAATTTCCAGCCTGTTTCGGTTTTCGTCTCCCCGGTTCTGCGTCTTTATTTCGCTTTTCGCTATCTGCCTATCCGGTCTACGCTTCGGCACAGAGGTTATGGGCGAGTCGATAAATCAATAAAAATGTTCTCCACGGGTCTACGGGGGACTCGATTACGCGGACAATGAGGAAACGGTGAAAAGAGGAACAGACGAATTCCGTAGGTGCGCGGCGCAGCGAAAATGTTGAGTCAGATTTATAAATAAACCGCGTTATCAGATGCCCGCCACGGCTATTTTCAGGTATCGACCAATCAGTGTTAAGGTCAAGCGCGCCCACGATTGCTCGAGGACTATCGAAATTTATCCATCGGGTTGGATCCCTTGGCATTCTTGCTGGGCGGATGTGTCCGGCGTGCTTTGCGACTTATCTGCTCGCCATTTTGGACACTTTTTAAATTTCCCGCCTTGACGGGAAACATCGCGTTGCTACAATTGTATTCTTGGTCATATATCCGGGGTACAGTATAGGTACTTTGTATTTAGTATTTGATACATGTATAGTGTTATGTGCTTTTATGCATATTTAATAATAAGTATTTGGAATTTCTATTTTACCCGTAGTATAAATATTTAATAAATATTTAGAATATTATATTTGATATTTAGTATTATGCAATTATATGTAAATTTAATCATTTGTAATTCCTTCTATTCTTTATTTCATTCATTTGTAGTATACTTGGTAAGTATTTAGTATACAATATTTGATACTTAGTAGTATACAGTTTTATGTAAATTTTTAAAAATTTGTACTTTGAATTCTTTATTTCATTTGCAGTATAAATACTTACTAAGTATTTAGTATATAATATTTGATACTTAGTAGTATGCAATTTTATGTAAATTTAAAAATTTGTATTTTAAATTCTTTATTTCATTTTTAGTGTAAATACTTACTAAGTATTTGGTATATAGTATTATGTAATTTTATATAAATTTAATATCGATGTTGTACAAATATTTAGTAAGTATTTAGTACCTAATATTGTATATTATTTATATAAATATTTATAGAAATTTGATAACGAATATTTAGAATTTAATACTTATTATTAAATATACGTGTAAGTATTTGATATAAATATTACTATAATATGTATAATATTATTACTTTGTAATGTTAATATAAACACTTAAAAATTTGTAAATGTAATGAATTGAGTAAGTAGTAAATATTTGCCAGTATTTAGTATATATCTATGCTACAAATATTTAATAAAATATTCTTATAAATATATTTCCTTTCTCCAATCCTTTTCTAATAAAATAACCTGTAAAATAATCTCTTTATCCTAATAAAAATAAAATATGCAGGCTTCTGATGACTTTCTCTAATTAAATATTCATTCATAGAACCTCGTTCATGCTCATTTTCAGTTTATTAAACGTATGCCAATTACCCGAATGTTTAAAATACCTCCTAACCGTTTATTCGCGGGAAAAACATAAATATTTAAATAGAAATTGGGGAATTTAATTTTCATTTAATCTCCTCGGTGATTCCACCAAAATTCCGATCGGGAAAATTTTAGATCCCGAAACGATGGTACAGGAATTCGCAGAGATCGAATTTTCAAAGTTACAAAGTGCAGCA
The DNA here is from genome assembly GCF_001483705.2 of Eufriesea mexicana. NCBI lineage: Eukaryota > Metazoa > Arthropoda > Insecta > Hymenoptera > Apidae > Eufriesea > Eufriesea mexicana. The sequence continues at coordinate 513,884 of NW_016911411.1, read as the reverse complement.
TTCGAACTGTAACGAACTTCGAAACGGTTTATCGAAATTGAAAAAAAAAAATTATTTAAATCAGGTATAAAACGTACTACCGTTACCGAGTATCCCATGCTTACTCCGAAATTCCGAAAGCACTCGTTACTATTAATTTTGGCAAATGCAGTATTCGCGAGGCAATCCGGGTTACATCACCGATTCCGTAAGCGCTTCTTTGCGTAACAACTGCACATTTATGCGAATCAGATGCAATTCCCGATGACACAACGACGAGATATCGAGATACGAGGACCTAACCGGCAATGAATTATCAATTTCGCGAAGGCAAATTGTGAAAGGGGTTATAACGCAAGGAAGAGTAGTCAGTGGAAAACTGTGTAGATCTTTATTCAACGGGCGAATAGCTAGAACTGGCCTGTTCAGGGCCTCGCAGGTCAAAAGTCGTCTTCAGAAGATTGGTGACAAAAGACAGAACATTGGGGGAAGTGATCGCCCCCACACTGTTGGAATGTAGAGTTTGCTTCACTATCGAATTTTACCATAACCCTTTGCACTCGTGAGGTGAGCTTCGGTCACCGTTTCATAAAATTTGGAAGATCGATATTAATTAATATATCAAATTTAACGTAATGTAACAGTGTGTGAGTTTATCGGTAGCGCAAGGTGGTTAAGCCATTCATTCTGTCCTTTTCCATACCCAGGCTTCCGTTTCCAATCATGCCCCTTTCCCACGCAACCTCGGTGGGCCAGGTACTTCCCCCACTCTGAACGCATCCCTAAACTTCTACTCGACTCTACCATAAATATTCTTTGCAGTCAATCCTCTTGCACACGGTGTCACTTTCATTCTAAGCTCAGACACTCTTGGCATTCTTTCAGGGCCGTACTTATTCCAATCCGTCATATACGCGTTGTTCGATCTTTTTGGTCTTCCATGCAATAGTGTAGGATATTTTTGGACACCGTTAAGGCACGATGGTCCAAGTGTTCCTACAGGAAACACCTCGTCAGGTACAGAGGTCCCGTTAGAGTCTGGCGGCCAGACGAGTCTCAGGAAGTCGGGGCCAGGCCACGTGAGGTAGCCTCGCGCAACCCCGGTTTTCCTCATAACTGCGGGTGACGCGTCCGCGGGCACCTCTCGGGATGGGTCCCCGCGTGGGTGACCCTTCAGAGAGTCTAATCTGAAGGAGGAATCCCTTCTACCCTAGAACATTACGTGGAGGGAGTTTTCTCCTCCTTCGGGGGAAGCCCTTGCCTTCCAGACGGGCTTAAAAGGGCCCGCTCTGGAAGATAGAGGCAGAGTTAAGATAGTCTTAGAGCGAGCGTTATCGAGAGTTGTCATTGCGAGTTATTGTAGAGAGTTGTGTTCAGTGAATCTCGAGTCGAAAATACAGATTGAAACCGATCCAGTCCCTATTCTGCAGTAAATCTGAGTACTCTCCAGCGAAATAGAGACTGTGTGACTATACAATAGTGTTACACGTCGCTTCGTTTACATCCTGGCCGAAAAGAAAATTAGGAATAACGCGGGAAAAATAAATTGGCTGTGGGTGTTATTTAGGAAAACGAGCAAGCTCGCGCTATTCTGGTTTAACGGAATATCGTTCACGTCCATTTATTCTCGTCGCTTGGACGTATTGGTTGCTGCAGCAGGAAATTCGAAAATATCGTATTCCCGCGGAATAAAATTATTCGCGACAATGTAGAGGAATATATAAATAATTGCAGTTCGTTCTAAAAATTTTTGCAGTCCCAGCTTCTGCTGGTTAAATTTTCAAAGGATTATACGGGCCTGTGGAAAGCCATGGATATCGAATAAATGATAAAATAATATTCTCGCGTCAGAGGGAAATATTCTCTACATTGCCACGGTAATGCGACACGATAATCGAGTTAATTATTAAATAATAAAATCCCAGTATTTCAAAAATCCCAGGATTCGTATAAAAATGTCTAAATACGGTAATATTCTTTGACCTGAGCTGAAAAATTCCAGATAAAATTTCGGTTCTCTATATTCTATCTTTCCCAAGATTCGTAAAAAGAAGTCTCTCCTTCACCCATAAAATTCCGCAGAAGTTCCCGGAGACTGTCTGTCCAGACACTTCTCGAGATCCATCGTATTATGATAGAATCTGTAATATGTAACGCCATAATCAAGTAGACTATCGATAATTCGTAAAGAATCCCCATTTTTCAGTCATAAAACTTCAGACGAAATCCTCAGACCCTACAACTCTCCCTTTGATTTAAAAAATGGATAAAAATATCAATACCCAAATCAAATATTCATAATAACTGCACAGATCATCGAGAGATCTTTAAAAATTCCAGTTCTCAGTTATAAAACCTAGCACGAAATCCTCAAACCCTAGATCCCGTCATTCGATTTCAAAAATGGACAAAAATATCAATACCCATAATACACACACCATAACTGCATGGATCATGGAAAGACCTTAGAAGATCCCACTTCTCAGTCATCAAACTTCATGCAAAATCCTCAAACCCTATATCTCTCCATTCGATTTCAAAAACGATAAAAAGTATCACCCATATCGAGCCTTGTCAAAAATCGATCAAAGATCCATAATACGTAACACGATGATCGCATAGATCATCGAGATTTCATAAAAAATCCCACTTCTCAGTCATAAAAGCTCACGCGAAATCCTCCCACCCTATATCTCTCTGTTCGACTTCAAAAACGATGAAAAGTATCATCCATATGGAGTCCTATCAAAAATTGATCAAACACTCATAATATGGAACATCATGATCGCGTAGATCATCGAGACTCCATAAAGAATGCCGCTTCTAAGTCATGAAACCTCGCACGAAGTTCCAAGACTGCATTTCACTCTGTAATCCCGGATTTTATTCGAAAACCGAAAAAGATGTCACCCGCTGTCAGCCAGGCTTCCGAAAGACCCTGAAATTGTGTCGAAACCGAAGAATTACGTAACGATGCCAACGTTACCGATTCGCGTTTCTCATGGTAACGTGTCTGTCCGCGGCGAAGTGACCCGGTTAGGCTGCCTGTTACTTTTACTTTTCATCAATCTCCGCGGAATACCGGTCGGATCAGTCTGGAAACGTTCGCGACGCTGGTTTGAAAAGGTCGACGGGGGAGAACGCGGCGGCGGGCGACGAATAAATTTAGCGAGGCGAAACGGGAGCAAGAAAGCGGCGATAGAATGCGACGAACAAAGAGGCAGCCTCGTGGAAATTGGAAACATGCCAGTGGCGCTATCGCGCGGTGGGCGGCACAAGTTACAACGGGCGCGGGCGGCCAGGCAAGGGTGACATCTAGTCTAGAGGGGAAATATTGAACGTAAAAATGGCGTCAAGCCGGGACGAGATACGCGAGCGGAATTCCCGTCGCGGAAACGACCACGCGTGGCAACTCGTTGGTTTTTCGGCCATCGCCGATTAAAAAGGGACCCTCTTCGCCAAGTTGCTCATCGATCCTAACCTAAACGTCGAGGAATCGTGGAATTTTTGCGAACTTCCAATCGAACTCCTTAGACGAGGACTATTAGCACGTGACTGGTGGATAGAACCTCGCGGGCATCGAGAATGGAATATTTCCTCGATCCTTACACTCTCCGCGCTGGATCTTTGTGTCGGATCGTTTCAATAGGTTTATTGTGCCGTGTAAGAAGTTCGTGCCGTTTCTTAAATAGAATTCTTCGTACGAAGTTGCTCGAGGCTGCAGAGGTCTCTGATTGTTCGAAATTTGAACGATACGAATGGCAGAAACTGTATTTAAAGTTCGATTCATCGATAAGGAACGATGCCAAGCCGCGAGCAGTTGCTCGGGACGCTGCACAATGCAAATGCGCAAAGCGATCCGCGTTTCATCCCCTGCATAAAATCGAGGCAAGCATCGACCCCGTGATCGCTTCGAGCCACGATTATATTAACATAAAACGCTCGTTTTACGCCTAGTTTCTCGCCGAGGGAATTTTTCCGTACTTCTGACGGATCATCCTGTCTCCGGGTCACCTGTGACCCGTACAGACGGTCCCCCATATAAAATGACCTATTTCGTGGTATTTCGTTTTGTTTAACCATCTCGTTGCATAACGAAGCCGAACAGCGTTAAAACGGCGAACTACTTGATTCAATAAACGCTGGAGCAAGCAACTTTTCAAAGTAACTTTGTTTGGACTTACAAGGAAAATGGCCAGGAGGATTCGAGCTTCTGTGACGGACGCTTTTCGTGTTTCGCGGCATGTCGGTTCTCAATTCCATGGCAACTGTATAAAAGGGAAAGAAAAAGTACAGAATTAATTCGCCACGCTCCACGTAAACACACAGACTTATTTATTTTGCTTTCTCGAAGCTCAGCCATTCATAGCGATCCGCACGCGTTTGGCTCTCGTGGACGAGCCACGGGTTACGCCGCCGGTTTCGCCGTGTCCTCGATCGATCGAGCTTTAATCCTATGCACTCTCCGCAACGACAATGCTATCTAATAATGAAATTCCTTTGTTAGACGAACGATTTCTCCCCGCTACAGCCGGGGAAACGAAAGAATTGTCGCGGCAACAATCGTGGGACGCGATGGAAAAAGCGAACGGAACAGACGATGCCGAGGACAAAGGACGGGTTCGACACCTCCTTCAGAATTTATCGCCGTGATTTTGGCTCACCTGTCGCGCGCGTTTTCGTTTCGAGTCCGGTCGCTTAATCGAGATCGCTCGGAAATAAAACGGAAATTCAACGCTCCTCCGATCTTTTCATCCTTTTCGACTCGTTCATCCTTCACGGAACTGTATAAAGGGATATATATCAATATTAGATCGGTCAGAAAATAATTTCTTTCAATATCATCACATAATATTAAAAGCTCAGTGTAAAAATAGCTAGTGTTCCTCTGCTATATCAAAATTTAGATATAATACTAGATTTAATAATAATAACAAAAATAACAACACTTGATACGTTTCATATGTAAGACCTAGTTTTGTTCGGTATACCAACATAAAAGTTAAAATTGCAGAGAAAAACAGTGGCTATAGTTTCCATATATTTGGAACACTTCCAGCGATATAGAGCCAGAATGATTCGAAGAAAATAAATCATTTCCCGAGATCGAAACGCTTGCGATGCACACCGCTGCTTGTTTTCGCGTTCCTTCGATGCCTCGCTGTATTAAAGCCGAAAAAGCTCGAGTTCCATGCATTCGGGTCATTTTTGAGTGACTTCGAACCGAAGGTCGCCCGAGGGTAGAATTCTCGCGACTCGAGCCATCGCGGATTTTCGTTTCCACGAGCGAGGGTGAAAAGCGAGCGAAAAGCGACGAAAGCTGCCGGTGTTGAATATATTAATCGCGTGTTACCACCACGGGTTCGCGATATTTCACGACCGTGTCCGACTTGTCGATATTTAGGAAATTACTGCAACGAGGTATAGCTCGGTTTGTTGCATAACTTCGCGATCGTTACACATGACGCGAACATTTAAGACCGGGAGTCTATTCCAAATTGCAGAGGGCGAAAAAGGCCTGGAAAAAATGGAGGAGCCGATCTTTATGGAAGACACGATCCTTCGAAAACACGTGTCACTCGATCGCGAACTCGAGTTATCGATCCCTTTGGCGCACATGCCGCTCACCCTGACCAGCTAGAATCTGGAAGAAACCCTGGACCAACCCTTCTCAGACCGAGAACCAATGGAAATCCAACTGCCTGCGGACCAATTCCTCGATAAATTCACGAATCGAAAGGATATAACGAACCTGGGTTATATACAGGGTGAGACGTTTAACTGTATCACCTGAAGTTTGTCAAGAATCATTCGAAAAATCAGTCAGACATCAAACCAATTTTAATATCAGGTTCTGTATCAAACAGAGGAGAGTACATTGCAATAATCTGAATTTTTATTGTAACTTTATTGCAACTAGTTTGCTGAAGAATAAAAGATCAACGTGCCCTGCTTCGCCATTTTGTGATTTATTAATTTATTTTCATATCCAAATATGACGATCATGTCGAGGTTTTAACTATAATATGTGATAATTGATCATACTGTGTAATATAATATAACGCAGTTCGCTAAAAAGAAATAGAATGTGCATGTGTCTCTGGTCCGCCATTTTCTGAGCCTCGCTGCCACGAAATGGCGACGTTCGGCGAATCTTTCACTAGAGAGAATCTCAAAGAAATAATTAATTTCCTTCAATCTAATTTTTTATTAAAATCTGGCGGCTATTTTATATTTCTGCAACTGTAATATGTGATAATTGGTCATGGTACATAACCTAACTCTCGAGTGCCTTTTATTACTTCAAACCCAATTCTCCAGGTCTCTAGATGGAGACACAAAGAGAAACAAAGCATCACCTGTCTATGGTCTGCCATTTTAAAAACCCCTGCATCACAAAATGGCGACGTTCGATGAACTTTTCACTACAGACAATCTTGGCCAATAATTAATTTCCTTTAATCTAATTCTTTACTAAAATTTGACGACTATTTTATATTTCTACAATTGTAATATCTAATAATTATCTAATAATTGGTACATAACCTAACTTTCGAGTGTCTTCAGTTACTTCAAACCCAATTGTCCAGATCTCAAGATGGAGACACAAAGGGAAACAAAGCATCACCTATCTATGGTCCACCATTTTAAAAGCCCCTGCGCCACAAAATGGCGACGTTCGACGAACCATTCCTCGTTCATAATTAATCACTCGTTATTCCAATTTTTTCTGGAGACACGGTCACCTCTTGATTTCCAACTATAATATACAGTAATCAATCACATAATCTTCACCCGAGTTCGACCATCTTCGACCCAATTCTCCAGCTCTCGAGATAGAGACCCAAAGGGGGACAAAGCGTCGACGTCCCTCTGATCCACCATTCTTCATCCTGCTCCTTCGTCAAAATTGCGACGTTCAACGAGCAACTCGCCAGCAGGGAATCTCGGCTGGAAAAATTTCCATGAAATTTCGTCACGAAGCAGGAAATTCCTCGAGGGTGCATCTCGGGGTTCGACGAACGGAAGCGTCGAATGCCGCGGTTGTCGTCGGAGATGCGTGCATGCACGAGACCGTGCATCATAAGAGACACGGACGCGAGAAGGAGAGGCATCGGGGCTTAAATAATTCATTAGCCGAGCAGAGATTTGCATTGTGGCGAGATGGCACGCCTGCCGGATCGCTGGACCAAGGAGCCGGGAAATGAATTAAGCACTCGAGCCTGGTCGAGGGTGAAAGAATGTCGGAAGCTGGATGAAACATGTGCTGGAATGCATGGACGAGGGCTGGTAAACAGAATCGAATGGCCAGTGAACGGGATAAGTGGCTGACGTATTTTTCGAACAGGACCGGAAGCGAAACGCGTGGCGCTGCAAGCGCTGACGTGAGAGAGAAAGAGAACTCGGAATGGCGTCAGAAGAGAAATGTCGCCCCTGAGTAACCTGCGTAACCTGAGTAACCTGCAGTTTAAGAGCAGTTTAATGAAGGCTACATCTCGAATTATGGCGATGACACGAGAACAGTGCGTTTGGAATATGAACGAAGTTTCTAAGTTTTAATAAGTCTTCGATTTTAGATCCAAGATCCTGGCAGACCATGGTGAGATGTAAAACGAAAGGACGAATCTCGAGTAATTCTAACTTTTCGTTCTACTGTGAGTTTTGAAAGAAAAGTTCATAAGTTTTAACATACTTTTTGGTAAGTTTGATTTTTGGTTTTCCAATTTTAATAAGTTTTGCCATGGTAATAATTTTGAAGATTAGTACCTTTTTGCTGACTCTGGATTTAGTTAACTAATAATTTGTTAAATAAAAATTTCCAGATTTTAATAACCTATTGTACTTATTGACTTTGATCCTAACTTTAAAATTTTGAAACAAAATACTAAATATAAGCTTCTAAATTTGTGTAAACTTTATGTGTACTAACTTCGATTTTAATTGCGAGAATTCAGATTCCAAAATTGGTAATAATCTTTCCAGGAACGTGGGTTTTAATTTTAAGGAGACAGAGTAAAATTTGCGAGCAAGATTATTAATTTCGTTCCTTATTAATGTGAAAAGCTTGATACGTAAAGAGTATATAACGCCATCTGTCATTGTTCGAAACTTGAAGGAACTTGTGGAACTTATGTAGCCCATGTAACACTTTAATTGTCTAGAATGTATCCATTTACAGATTGAATAGAGCCTGGCCGTGTGTGGAAGAAAGTTAGACAGGATTCATATGGCCGACGCTGCGCGCCACTGTTTTAAGCTTATCAGAGGCTGAAAATTATAACAGGATGTTCCAAAACGTTTGCCTCTGTGTAAAGCGTCATTCGACCCAGAAAAACGAGTTTCCCTTTCTTTTTTAAGAAGCTTATCGCCGGCTAGGGTGATTTGTGAACGCTCCTTTCGCGCAAACATCGCTGGGCAAAAAGCTCGTCCACTGATCCATCTCTGTTATCCTTCGAATTCTTAACACGACCCACGACAATTTAAGATTCGTTTTAAAATTCATTTCGTTCTCCCATAATTAATTTCCTTTTAATTTCGACACCCTGTGATCGAATTTTAGTACACATTTGTTCACTGGGTAAATAAAATATTCGAATTCACAAATAACTCAAGAATTTCTATCAAAAAATGGCACTTGACAATTTTCTTGAAATTTTAGGTAACGTGTTTTTAATAATCGTGACACTAATTATGAAAGTGGCCTAAGCCAAAAACTTGAGAGAAAAATTGTGTTATTTATTCTATTATTCACTTTACTAAATAAAATATTCGAATTCCCAAATAACCCAAGAATTTTTATCAAAAAACAGCGTTTGATAATTTTTTTGAGATTTTAAGTGTTTTTTAAATAATCGTGTCGATAATTATGAAAGTGGCCTAAGTCAGAAATTCGAAAGAAACGATTGTATTAATTATTTTATTATTCATTTCGCGAATCTAAGTGACCTGGTAGTTAAGAGGAAAAATTAATTAGACCTCGTTCGATATTTATGAAAAATTTGCAGGTACGAAAAACTAAAAGCTTTTTGGCATAACTGCACGTTGGCGGGACGATATTGTTATCTCCTTGTAAAACTATTCCACAAGTGATGTGAAAATTCTTTTTTGGCATCCCCGAATACCTTGTTCTTGCACAGCGCGTGCAGACTCCTCGATTTTTAAAATCGGAATACAGCATAAATTGTTACACCCGCGACAGATTTTAAAATTCGATAAATTTCAATAAAACTCGCATTTCAGTACCGGATAAGAGTTACTCATGGAGGAATAAAAAAAGAACGCGAAAATATTCCTCGTAGGTTGCGAAATAAAAATTGAATAAAAAAGAGAGCAGAAAACAAGGAGATAATAAATCACCCTTGACTAAATATAAAATATTCCAGGACATATTGCAGTCAGTTAAAAAACGCGCGGCGAATGTTTCTTCTTTTTGTTCCGATTTTCCTTTTTATTCCTGCAGCCTGAAAACTTCGATATTCGGTAACTTTTCGTATTTTCGTGGAATCGTAGTTACAGCTGTAATTCCAAAGAGATTACGAAACGTTCGCGCATGAATTTCAATTCGCGTGAATAGTGACAGAGCATAAATAAAAGGAAGCATTCCGATTACGTATTTTATTCAGATATGTCCTTCTAACCATTTAAAATTATTAATATTAAATAAAATTACCACGAAAATCATCCGTGTAAAATAATTAATTGCTCATTTTTTATATTTCCATTCTACCCTCCGAATTCCAAAATTATTTATACGGTTCCGAAAGTAATCAAAAAAGACCAATATTTACTATTCACTATTTACTATTAATATTTAATATTAATATTCTATTACTATTAATATACAATATTTACTATTGAAATTTCTCAAAAATTGATATATAATCAAATAACCTGATTACTCATACTTCGTTCAAAAAATATTAAATTACCTACAAACCTAATTAACAAAAAGAACACCTAATAAGAAAGTTCTTCAAAATATAATAATATAAATATTTATAAACATAAATATTATTTAACCCTTTGCACTCCGAATTATTTTTCAATTTCGTTGCCAATAACTCCCTACCATTTTAAGTATTTTCTTTAAAATTTACTTCATAGAACCGGTTCCTTTATTCCTACTTATTTTAAAGAATTTTGTTTACTGATTATATTAAATACAGTTCCAAAACATTGTTGTAATTTATATTTGGAATTTAAGTAATTCAAATAGTTACTTATTTCCTCTTTTCTTGTTCAGTAAATAAGGAATCGAAGGAAACTCGACATAGGAGTTTCTGTGATGAAAACCGATGTCGAGTGTAACTCGACAAAGAGTGCAAAGGGTTAACAAGTTTCCCCAAAAATCTACATAAAATTAGAATATAAAAAGAAATCCCTACAGCTGTCAGCGACGTACATACGTAGGAAGTGCCCTGCACTGCAACACGGAATTTAAACTTCTAGGTAACCCGGACTGCACGTAGTTCCAGTATTTCCAGTTTAATCATTTTTTCGCTGGAATTATCCGAAACAAATAATATGGTCCGCCCACGGAATCCAGCATTTTGTACGATCCATCATATCCGCTGGAGCTGGACATTCTCCGTATTGCCCACGTGTTTCCAGCGACGTGAACGGTTTCGGGGGTGTGTGCATCCTCCGTGGCCTGGTATCGACCGTGCCACCATGGGCCCCGAGATCGGGCTGCATCCTGCCAGCGAAATGTTTTCAGCCCAGAACCACGGCCACCCCCTCCGTCTGTCGCGAAAATAGAGTTCGCCGCACGAGTCTGGAGTGTATTTGAAATTGGGGCTTGATACGGAGCCTCGTTGATTTATTCGTCGACCGTGGCCGTCTCCGAGGGGGTGGTTTCCGCGCAGAATTTTTGCACCCCCGGAAAAACACCGCGACCAGGGAGTTGCCCCGTTGTGCACAACGTGCCAGCCGAGAAACCTTGATAGTTGTATATATCCCGCTGATCCGTCGCTTTCTTCCACGTTTTTTCCCCCCTTTCCTGCTTTCCACGTCGCGGCAAGTTTCGATGGAGAGCGGAAAGTAAGTCGTTCACTCGGATAAAGCTTCGCTCGAGTGACGTATTTATCGGTGTTTTGCGAATTAAGGCTTGCTCCGGTGCAGGGGTGTGTTGGATAGTTTCTAGATTTCTTTCATAATTGCTTTCCCCGCCATTTTCGGATCGAGTGCCCGATTATTCCGCGGAAAATGGGCTAACGAGGTCTCTGAAGCATCGAAAGTACAATGATATCTGACGTGGAGTGAAATACGAAGCTCGAGGATGTGTGTGGATAAAACGATAAATGATGATAAATATAAAATTCGCGAGACATCGAATGCCCAGGTATGTGTTCAATAATTGAAATAATCGATGCATAAATAAATAACGAATAACTAGGAACTGTCAGAAGAAGTTTCGATCGATATCCTACGAAATTTTCGTGGAAATTGAACAATTTCTAGGACCATTATTATAGATTTATTTGTTAGCACAAATCCATCCCAGAACCAGCGAAATAATTGCAGTAATAAACTCCTGCTGACCAAAGAAGACGCAATGAAAGAGATAATCTAGCAGGAACTACCCCCCGATCCCGAAATAACTCGCAGCATCCACCATAGCTTCCCACTCACGGAGTCACCTCGACTTCCACTAAACGAGAGACAATACACATGATAGAACGCTATCCAATAAATTCCCGGGCCAGAGTGCAGCCCGGATGCCCGAAGAAATAATTCAGAGTGCACACCGAGACCGGACATAGAGTGTACAGGTCCTGGAGGGCAGAAGAGCTTCATTGTCTGGCCCGGAGGGCGCTTGACCTTCCGCAACGTATCGAGCACCTGCTCTCCTTTCAGTTGGTCCCCGTACTCTCGTTGCACCCGTTCGCACCGCCGAAAGAAGAAGAGAAAAAGATAAAAAGAACGGAAGAGAAAGACCCACTCCAGGATAGGCTGCCGCCCCAACTCTCCTCAGCTATTAGACATTGTCCTGCACCGCCATAATCGGAACACGGGTACACCGATTCATCCGGACGGTCTGCCAGTCTCGTCCAGACATATTCTCGTGTGCCACACACGTGCGGCACGACGCGTACACACGTATGCAGACACGTAGCCGCACACATGGCCGACGACAGCCACCCCCGACCGCAGGCCCGGTTGCCACCTCGTACGAGGTCGAGCGCCCTTTCGAAATTTGCCGATGGCCAAAGGAGGCCTCGAGGACTGCTTGGCTGACCTCGAATCCGAGATTCTTATCTTTGAACCGAAAGCTCCGGGAAAGACGCCGTTTATCGAACGACAGTACTACTCACGGCCGTCCACGGCCGGTTTTCAATAGAGTGGCGGACTGAACACGCCGCCGCCCCGTTCGTATCTACCCGTGGCCCAGAAACCGATTCACAATGAAAATTCTGAAATATAAATATGCCGAGACCGCCTTTGGCCTCGAGCACAATCGACCCCACTACTCCGCAGCGCCACCGCTGCGTCGCGACGATCACTATCGCGAGACGATCGCCACTGGCGGCCGGATCTGCCGATCGTTCCGCCATCGTGCCAGGTGGCCACTGTGTCCAAAGGGTTGAAAGGGTTTTCTGCAATTTTCAGGTACCTTTGGTCTGCATTGTTGCTGGATAGTGGAGGCTCAGGTGGTCGTGGTGTGAGGGCAGGGGTTGGGCAATTGTTTGCTAGCCGGGTTGTTATCGAAGACGAAGATGGTCTGGTTAGGGTACCAGGTTCAGGGAGTGAGAGTCTTGTCAATTTTACTGGTTTTGGTATTACTTGAAATATTTATATTCCTTCATTATTATTACATAAAATTCAATTACCCAAACACTAGAGAAAATTTATGGTAGCTGGGTTGTTACTGAAAACGAGGATGAACTGATTAGGGTACCAGGGTCAGTGAGTTAAATGAAATTAACCGAGAAGTTCTATCAATTTTACTAATTTTGATGTTACGTGCAGTATTTATGTTTCTTCATTTTGTTACATAAAATTCAATTATTTAAAAATTAAAGGAAATCTATGGTAGCTGAGTTTCTATTAAAGACGAGGATGAACTGGTAGGGTACCGGGTTCAGTGAGCGGAATAAAATTAACGGAGAAGTTCTGTCGATTTTACTAATTTTGATATTACTTGAAATATTTATATTCCTTCGTTATTATTAGATAAAATTCAATTATCTAGAAATTAAAGAAAATCCATAGTAGCTGGGTTGTTACTGAAAACGATGAACTGATTAGGGTACCAGATTAGCAAGTGGAATGAAATTAATCCAGAAGTCTTGACAATTTTGCTGCTTTTGGTATTACTTGAAATACTCATGTTCGTTTATTATTGTTATACAAAATTCAGTGATGTAAAAACTAAGGAAAATCTGTGCTATCTGAGTTATCATAGAAGATGAGGATGAACTGCTTAGGGTATCAAGATGAACAAAATTAACTGAGAAATCTTCTTAATTTTGTTAATTTATTGAAAAACCTAATTGTTTAAAACCAAAACAAAATCAACAATGGTCGTTCTCCATGTGAACTCCACAGTTGATTCTTGCATAGAAATGATTTCTACTAATTATTCAGTTATATCTTTGTGTATTGAGATAATGACACTAATTTCGAGTTAAATTACAAATGGTGTACTGGGATTATAGGCAGTTAATGATGAAATATGAAAGCTCGAATTTTTTAAATCAAGCAGGATGTTTGCAAAGGGAATAAAGAATGTGGGAAATATCGTTAATCCCTTCGCCCCGTTCGTTTCGGCTAATTTTGGTTTCAACTTTAGTTACTCGAATAACCGGAAATTTTACGATCATTGCCTTCATGGTAAAAATATGGCAATCTATAATTCCAAAAATCGATCTGTATACATTTTTAAAAATCGGAGTTGGAAATTTATCGGGAGAATAAACTACGAGATTATACTTAATCCCTTATGTTCCACGCAACTCGTTTACTGTTACTCGAATATTCGGGAATTTATTCGACTATTATTTCAAGTTTACGATAAAAATATAAAAATCCTTCAGGCGATCTGTTTTCAAGATTATAGTAATTTTCGAAAATCGTAGTAAAGAATTTAAGAAATCGTGTGAGTAATTGCGAATTTTTGTGCTGGGAAAATAAAAATCTACAAATTGGGGGATGAAAAGGGCGAAATGGGCGAAAAGAAATTACAGAGAACGAAGACCGAAAAATTTCACGGTTAATTCCTTCGGAGTGACACGGTTCGATTGAGCTAATTTTTCAGTCGGCGAACAATCGATGGACAAGACGATACGAAATATTTATCAGGGCCGAATATTGCATCGGTCGCCCCTGTTCGGCAACGTCCACGTTCTCGCAGATTGCCACGATATCCGGGCGATTGAGTTATCGCGATAGTTGGGAGGAATTCATCGAAATAACTTGGCCGATTAAATACACACCAGTGGCGTCAAAATATCGCTACCGTCTGCCCGATCGCTATCGCGACGACTCGTGAAACGTATCGCGTATTTCTATGGCTACCCGATGAATCGAACCCATTGATCGCGTTACTTTTTCGCTTACAATGCCGCCAAACTCACTCTGCTGACGTAACCCCGGTAATCGTTATTTCTATTTAATGAACAGACGAACCAGCTCGAAAAGAATCTCGTGACACCATTTCTCTGTGGAAGCCTTTCTCATAAAAGATTATTTGACAGCACCGGTGTCAAACACGCCGACCACGGGACGTCAGAAATTCACCTTAAACTGATTTTATCGAAACGACCAAATGAAATTTTCCAAGTATATACGATAATAAAATAACAATTTAAATAACATTTACAATGCTGACGAAGGTATCGATGAATGAAAATCAACCCTTTGCACTCGAGAGGTGACCCTCAGTCACCATTAAATAAAATTTCGAAGATCGATATTAATTAATATACCAAATTTAAGATAATGTAACGGTATGCAAATAATTCTACGTTTTGATTATTACTCGATTGCTTATTTACTGCTGAACAAAATATCGTCAGCTTTCTGGCAGACAATTTTTAAACCCCTACTCTTCTTTAGTCAAAAAATCGTCGAGTGCAAAGGGTTAAATATAACTTGTACAGGAAGAGATAATGCTATTGTGAGATTAGGCTTCTTAACACTGGATTCACGAAACCCGTCAATTTGACGGATGGGTTGCTCCAATTATACGATGGTAACAGAATTAGTTAACTTATATTAAGACTGTTAATATTGTAAATGTTTTTAAATTAAACTAATCGTTAAAAAAAGAAAAGACACGTGGTTTCCTTCACCTCTAAATTTTACAGGTATCCGTAGAAATAGGTATACAGATAGCATACGTAAACCTAGTGTTAATGTCACGTGACTTTTGGAATTTTAAAAATTAAAAATTTGTAACCCTTTGCATTACTATAACTAGTCCAACTCGTCGTGAGTACTTGTCGAGAATGAAAATAACATTTACAATGCTGACGAAGGTATGGATGAATGAAAATTAAACATAACTTGTACAGAAGATAATGCTATTGTGAAATTAGGTTTCTTAATATCACGTGACTTTGGAATTTTTTATTAACCCTCTGCATTACTATAATTAGTCTAACTCGTCACGAGTACTTGTCGAGTATTAAAATTATAACTTACACTTGACCAAAATTATATTTAACGTGATTCACGTCCACGAAATTTGAAGAAATTTTAATATTTTTCTATAATTTTATCGTGAATAGAATATAGATATAATGGGTAACTGAAATTAAATATTTTCCCAATAGGAAATGGAATATTTTGCAGAATTGAATGAGAGGACAGGGGGTTGAAATTAATTAAAAATGATTTAGAAATATCCAAGATTTAGATCTTGCATAAATTCTTCGATTTTTAATTTTCTCAAAATCTTAGAAAATTGGATCAAAGTTGAGGAAGGGAAAAATTATTGGCAACCCTTCGCAGTGGTTGATTGACTCGAACAACTAACAAGCGGGAGATTCTTGGTCGAAAGTTGTTTTACCCGTCAAAGGGGCTAATTAATATTCAAAAAACTCAGCAGGTAAAAAAATTGCGTGGAAATACGGGTTTTTCCGCGATACGGTAATTTAAATGTTTGCGAATTCATTCTATTTAATAAGAGACTGAACCTAGAACTACATGACCGTTCTTGATGCGTGGCACACAAAGCTCAGTTTCCGCTCACTTGAAAGCTAATGAAACGAATTGTGCAGTCATACGAAATACGATCTTTGACATTTGGGAAAAAAGATGCAGCGAATCGACTCGATCCACGCATCCACTTTGTCAGGAATTCGCAATCATCCCTCCAGTTTCACGTCGTCATGGCGAATGATTCCGTTGAAACATCCGCCGAGAATTTTTTCATAAAATCCCTATCTGTACTCGAAGGTTCGCAATCCCTGTTTCTTTGTAACATTTGCAACTTTCGAACAGAGACATGAAAGAAACATTCTCTTCTACGTAATTACCCAACCATGCCTCTCGATGTTCTGCATAAAAGTTATTTTATATCCGAGAACAAATTTTTTCACTATAAATATAACATATTCACCGATGGTATCGTTGGTGAAAGAAGATGGTAATCTAAATAACTTCACACCGTGTAATCCAAGTATTTTGTTCGAAACAAAATGATTAAACTACGGGGTTTAAAATACCTCTATAAAAATATACCTCTATAAGTCTATAAATATTGCACAGAAAAATGATTTAATATTTAAATATAATTTTATACGAAAATTATTCGATGTCTGGTATTTCGTACCTGAGGAAAAATTCTTTCGTTCTAACTACGATTAAATTTTTAATATTATCGTTCAAAAATTGAACTGTGATGCAAATAGCTTCAGAGTCGATAATCCAAAAATTTGTCGAATAAAAAATATTCAAAAAACGAAATTGAATCGTGTTAAGCTTCGAAGCTTTAAAAATATTTTCTATATAAAAATTATTCGATATTCCAGAGAAATTTTTCGCATTGTGGACATAATGGAATGTTCGATGACGTTATTCGAAGAGAGAACAGTGATCGAAATAGTTAATCCTCTTAAAATTTTGATGAAAATTATTTCGGCGAAATGCGAGGCTAGTCTACAGACTTTAAAATATTTCTCACGTGTTAAAGTTCTTGGTGAAACGCAAATCAGGTGCATGTTCAGCCCATGTTAGATCTGTGTCAGGTGTACGCTAGCCTAGGTCCATGCGAGGTCTAGGTCAAGACTAAGGTAGAACTCTGATAGGACTAGATTATAATGCTCGTTAAGTTCAAATTAGACCCAAGGTGTTCTAATTTCGGTACACGTTGGGTCTCGATTAACTCAAAGGTAAATTCCTCTCAGTCTTTTGTAGACAATCAGATTAAATCAAAACACCATTTAGAATGTAGAATTAATTTAGTTAGAGAAACTATAAATTAGCCACACCTCGGATCTGCATCAATATCTTAATTACACCGTGTTACAGTTAGTTGAACCTACGCTATCTCAGCACTCGAAGCTACACCTAAGTGCCCTAAATCAACTCGACGAAGTTACGTCTACTGTGTGTGAATTTGAATAAAAATTAACTCCTGCACTCTACCGACCACTTTATCAACTTGTAATTCGTTATTCGATTCTGCTTTCACCGATAAACACAAGAAAAAGCGAATAAAATTATTTTATAAAATAACCTACGAATGTTTTTATTTCTTTTTATTTGTTTGGAAATTAAATTTTTAATTTGTAAATATTGTCCACTGCGGAAGTCTATTTGGGGTTGCTGGATTCTAGGTTAAATTAAAAAATTCTCGGGGTGCGAATAGTGTTTAACCTAATTTTTGCTAAAGTTTTTGCTAAATTGTAATAAATCGTAAGAGAAAGAAGATGGGAAGAGACGAAATGGAATATCAAAAAGGTATCTTTGATGGAGTCATCCATCAAAGTGGCGGATGTTCCTCGGAACTGGATTTTAAATTAAAAAAAAATCACGCAAATCGGTGACCCGAATTCCCCTCGTTAATAAATTGTAATAAACTTCGAGAGAAGGAAGATAAGAAAAAATGAGACGGGACATCACAGAGCCATCATCAGTCAACGTGACGGGTATTCTTCCGAAACCGATATTAAATAAAACAAAAAGTTACACAAATCAATACCCGAAATTTGTCTATTTTTAGTAAATTGAAAAAAATGAATCGGAATGTCAGAAAGGTATCTTTGATGGAATCATCCATCAAAGCGACAGATGTTGCCCAGGAACGGATATTAAATAAAAAAAAAAAAAATTATCTAAATCAATACCCCAAATTTTTCTATTTTTAGTTAATTTCACTTTCAATGAATTAAAAAAGGAGATAAAAGGATAGAAATCGAGATATTAGGAAAGTATCGTGGATCGAATCATCCATCAAAGCGACAGATGTCCTTCAAAAACCAATATTAAATAAAAAAAATTAAATTACCTAAATCAATACCCCAAATTTTTCTATTTTTAGTTAATTTCACTTTCAATGAATTAAAAAAGGAGATAAAAGGATAGAAATCGAGATATTAGGAAAGTATCGTGGATCGAATCATCCATCAAAGCGACAGAAGTCCTTCAAAAACCAATATTAAATAAAAAAATTAAATTACCTAAATCAATACCCCAAATTTTTCTATTTTTAGTTAATTTCACTTTCGATGAATTAAAAATGAGATAAAAGGATAGAAATCGAGATATTAGGAAAGTATCGTGGATCGAATCATCCATCAAAGCGACAGATATTCCTCGGAGTTTCTCCCGCAGAAATTATGCTAAGGAATCATGAATAAATGCTCGCCTGAAACCAACAGTCTTTCACTGAAACGCGGACGTGTGTTACACCGTGGCTCCTCTCTGTTTGTGCAATGGAGCTTCGCCTGTCTACACAGGTTACAGTTGAGTATGGTGTGCGCAGTATGGTTCGATGAGCAATAAGTTCACTCGATGCCTCGGCCACGTCGTGTGCCAGCGTGTGTGCACCGTGCACACGTGTATGGGTAATGATGATCTGATTAACGTGCACGCTCCTTTTATTGCAAATAACCCGATGGAAAACAAAACGAGCAATCGAATCGACGGATTCGAGTGGCTAATCATCGAGCGAGACCGTTCATCGTGACAGCTGAAAGAATGGCCAAGTACAATGGAGCCTCGCGGCTGGTATAGTGCCTCGATAGTTTAGAATATCGATCTTGCCGGCTGTTAATTATGGAATTGTGTGCAGCAAAAAGGCGCGGTAATTCGTGTAACGAAAGTTCCGAGATTGCATTCCGAGATATATAGCTAGCACGTGTCAGCTCAATTCTTCGTCCTTTGACAAATTTCATATTTTTATTTCGTATTTCGGCTATTTAAAGAAGGGGATATTAACGATGGAACTATTAAAGATAGAACTACCGACCTGTGTAACGAGTAGCTGTGTATACTACACACACATGAGTATAATTGTAGTGGTACCAGGAAGACGAATAACTATAAATAATTATTTCGATAAATTTTTTCTCAAAAGCAGTTTATATGTTTTCAGAAATAAAATAACTAAAATAAGTAATTTTTACCTCTATGGTGTTAAAAATTTCGTGGATAAATTTTCTTAATTATTAAGAATTTTATAAATATCGTCAATTCCTTTTTTGAGCATTTTTTGATATATTAATTAACTCGAGTAAGGGTTTATTGGATCTTAAATATTCCATAAATAGGATTAGATTATCCCAGGTGAACTAAATATTACTGTCATAGTGTTCCCTTAAATAATACATAAACCTAAGTGTTTCCAATAATCGCTAATTACTAATATCGAATTTCATAATTTTTTAATTAATTACGTACACGAAAATTCTCCTTAAAGCAAGGTTTTAGACAATTATACTTACAAAAGACGATACTAATTGAATTATTTCTCCAACTATGTAGATGACTATGTAGATACCTTTTTAATAAATTCGTCAAAGAAGAAACGCGTTATAAACCACCCCTTTACCCGAAAATTCGCATTAGCCCCAAAATAACGCCCCACCGTCTGTCAAACAATGATTCTCTCCCCTGAAATAATCCTTTCACTCCCCGAGCCATCAGGATCGCGATCAAGATGACTATCTTTCATGAAAACCGGCGGGCACCGGAATGGTGGCTGTTAGCGCGATAAAAACGCAAAGCACCACCCTCTGAGCGTGGTGCCGCCTTTAAAACGAGGAAGACAAAGCCAGGGCGTACTAGTATGCACATCCCCTTGAAGGTCGGCGGGAGAAAAAAGGAGAAAAATGTGCGTGCGAGCGATATCCAGCCGCAAACGCGATTACTCGACCGGTTTCATCCTCCGGTGCCGAGCAATTTCCTTAACTCACGTACAATACCACTTGGACGGCCGGACAAAGAGGGGCGAGAGGCGTCTGAAGGGAGAATAAAAGTGCATCTTGCGCCGCTAACGAGAGCCGTGGCGAGAGAAGGAGAGAGAATGCCGGCTAAAACCGAGACACACGCCTGTCTCGTTTCGTTTCTATTCACCCCCGATCTTGTTCTCGAGCAACAATTTCCCCGCGATTCTTTCGCCGTTAATCGCCCGAGGGTTCCAGCACACCTCGTTACCCCTCACGGATCACCGGGACCGGGGTACGTTCCTCGGCATTATTTTCGGCCCGATGGAGACGTACAGCAGTGGAACAGGTCGCAGGTGGTCGCTGTGCGATGGAAATCGCGTGGTCCAGAAGGTTTCACGATGTTTGAGAGGGTTTCGAGGGGTTTGAATGGATCTGGGGGAACCTGATGCGATTCTCTTTTTCGCTGGGTTAAATGAGGACAGAACATGTGGCTAAGGTGAATAGAAAATTATAAATCAGATGGAAGTATAAATATAAATTTTGCAATTTCAAATTGTCGGAGGTGTAATGATTAATTAATAATTTCTTGCAAATTTCTTACATGTCTATTTCATTTTATTTTTGTGTGCTCTTCCAGTTTGTCTTACTCGAATTTTATTCAAATTTCAATACTCTTCTCAGTCTTCTGTATATTTCGCCGAATTTGAAAGTTTGTAACAAAATTTGCGAGAAATTTAGCATGAAATTTCTAATGAAACACCGCGAAATTCAGTTTGCGATATTCGATGGTATAAATAGGAAGATATCCGTTAAAATATAGCGGCTTAAAACTTAAGCTATCCAGTCAATCATTACCACACCATCTTAATTAACCTTTAAGATCACACGCCCGCGATAGCAATTACCTCGTCGCCGCGATAGCATTCAGCGATTCACGAGACCATTTAACGTAAAATGGCGAAGCCAGTACTGAACATCCCGAAGAAAAACAGTACCGCATTGGTATTCGTCAAAAATTCATAATCGCGCAATTTTCAACACCACTCTGCTCACAATTTAATCACGCTCTAATTTTTTAAACCACGTGCATATTTAACACGAATTTCCTTCTTCCTCGTAGAAAATAAATTCCTCGTAGGAAATGAATTCCTCGTAGAAAATTAATTAATACGAAAATAAAAATTAGGAAGAAATTTTGAAACGCGTAAAAATAAATTTTGGAAAAATAGTTTCTTGCGTGGTCTATGCAAAATATTTTTCCACGGTTTAACTCGAACGCATGCAAAGTGGAGGAAGCTCATTACGCCGAGTGTTGGACCAGGTATAATTACACGACCCTATCACCGGAAGTCGTTTCCCTCTTTCGCCAGCCGTGAAACAAAGGGCAGAGAATGGTCACTCCAAAGGGAAAAGGCAGGATGACCAAGTGGCGTGAAGACCGAGGTGGAGTGCAAGAAACAGAATGACGAGTAAGATTTATAAAACAGACTTCGTTTTCACGCTGCTGTCAAAGGTTCGGAGTGCAAACGAACGTTCATCTCGGACTACGAGCGAGAGGCTTCACGCCGTCGTCATCGTTAATTAAGTAGCAAGATCGTCTTTAATGAAACAGTTTCAATCTACAGTAGCACCACTTCTGAATTACTCGCAGTTTTTGCCACAGCAATTTCTTTCCCCGTTTCCACGGGATTCATCCATTTTGCACTAATTGCTACATCCCTGCCGCGTTGTAACACGTTAGCGCCGTTACAGATGTCCGTTCAAATGACAGCATTTATCTACCTGGGAAACAGGCTACACGAGTCGCGTTCAAGCTTCTATATAAATACCATAATAAATCGCAGCAAAACTGCGCAAGTTTCGAACTTTCGCCAGCAAGTTTAAATTGCACGAGTACTCCGATGTCAAAGCTTCGAAATTCGAAAGACCGATAACGCGAGGCAGATCCTTGGTATATTACTTCAAACGAAAGAAAAAAGAAACTTGCAAATTATCTCGAGGAAAAGAAGAAAAATTAAAAATTCTTCGATTTCTTTAGCTAACACCTGTCAACTGTCGTCTGAGGGAATTCAGTGTCTATAGGTAAGACTTCTGAAAATTGTAATTATTATTAATGAGTGTAAATGTGTATGTTGATGACAGGAAATTCGTAAAACCAGGAGTGTAGTTAGTTCTAAACAAATTCTTCGATTTCTTTAGCTAACACCTGTCAACTGTCATCTGAGGGAATTCAGTGTCTATAGGTAAGACTTCTGAAAATTGTAATTATTATTAATAAGTGTAAATGTGTATGTTGTTGACAGGAAATTCGTAAAACCAGGAGTGTAACTAGCATATCCTGTCTGTGTGGAAGATAAGAAGTCTGACAAGAACACACAGTAGGCAGACAACCCATAACTCAAGTCGAAGTAGTAGAGTCAACCATGACTCATCTTGGGATATTAAGAACACGTGTGGCAGTTCCCCAAGGTTGAGATAACAGCCTCGACCTATATGACAGCCATAACAGGCTCTATAGTGAATATGGTATCAGTCATAATCTAAGTAGGGGCAATAGAAGCCTTTGTCATGGGTCACTAAGCTCTGATAGGTTAGGTCTATCGACATTCATAAACTTGAAAATCATAGAAACCTTTGTGAATCAATACTAGAGAGATAGTAACGACTACCTAGGAACCTGAATCGTGAGAACCACCATAACTGTAGTACCAGAGTCTACGAGACACAGGAACTTATAAGATGAAGTATCAAGTACCACCTAATCTCGAGTAGCACAATCTGTGCGGAGGATCTCGAAGACCATAATAGCTTTGGACACCAAAAAGCATAAAAATCTGTGTGATATGAGATTCTAACAACCTGATACCGATTATGATCTTTAAAATTGTAGGAGGTCCCAATATCCAAGGAGATGTCAATCATGACCTATTCTAGAATTACAAAATTCGAAGATCTATTTAAAATCTATCCCAAACCCAAATTTCAAAGCGTATAAAAATACTCATGAAGCTCAAATCTTATAAGGTAGGCTCATAAATTTGACAGAAAACAGGGTCTTAGACTACCATCAAAGAGATTTGAATTAGTAAACCTTCTAAATAAATCAGAAGTGGTTTCACACACTTGAGACCTCACCATACTGGGTGTCTCCACCTTCGCATGGTCTCTCACGATAAATTATTAAACAAATTTGGATTTTTATTAGCTTCTTCATGAACATGAACACAAGAAAGTGTCAATAGGCAAGACTAACTTCATCCTTCGACTGACCATAGTGACATCCTTGTAACAATTATAACCCAAGAACACACTACGCTCCAAACTTGAAACCAGCAATAACATCATAAGCTAACCTCAAAATCGCAAGTACCCAAAAGCACATGTACCGAACCCCAACAAACAGTGCCCATAAATCACCCCTAAGCCTATTCACTGTCATAAACAAAATCAAATGGCGCGAAGCAACATGATTTCCCTTCGTCCCTCGCACACCCCGACTTCACGAATCCTTGAACAGAATGTCGGTATCACGACTGAAGCAGGATTGATCCGCATTAGATGAGACAGCAGATTTTCATCGGACGCGTGTAACGAACGCACGCGCCACACGTGCAACGAGGAGGAGAGCTTTGTTCAGCCGCTCAGCTCGAAAGCAGAGAAAGGGTGACGGAGACGCACACACAGAGACACGGCTGGAAGGTAGACTCGAGAGTCGAGAGCTTTTATACGCGGCTCAAAAAGACCATCCCGCCTATCCGCGCTCGGCCGGTCGAGCACACCGCGAGCAATTTAAAGGCGAAAGGCGCGAAAGACGCTCTCCGCGGCGGCGTTTCATGCCCGTAATTTCCATTGTCGCTACTCCACTGTCAACAAAACGCCCCTCAGCCGTTCAATGCTCGCCATATTTCGTTTGTTTTTCGCCAGTTTTTCCATTTTGCGTTCGCTGTCAGGAAACATACGGGCGCGCTAAGT
>NW_016911411.1:427755-489583 GCF_001483705.2 Eufriesea mexicana | reverse complement strand
GTGGGTATTATCAATATGCAAATGTGCACCGAAATTCGAGAGTCAGAGCTGGGGTTAGACTTGGAGTGGGGTAGTGGAGGTGTGAAGCAGGCATAAGGGTTGAATGGAAATTTGGGGTTAGCATGCTTTTATTTCTTCGCCTGTAAGTTGAGCCTCGATTAACCCCTTGCCTTGCGATTTAAATTTCGATGGACTCTGCCATAATCAACAGCAACGTCAGTCACACGTCGAGCCATTTTAAGAATAACACGTGACATTACTGAAAATAATTATTAAACATTGCAGAAGCACGTCTATATTACTATTTTTCTAGCTATGTAAATTACTAGTTTCCTTGATAAAATAAATACACAGGAATTTTCTCTGGGTCTATATCCTAATAATGGAAATTTTTATTATGGCAATCAACGTGTCAATTAAAGGGTTTGTGGATTGGGTTAGGCTTTGAAGACCACTAATTCGCGTTACTGTGATATTTTAATTGGCAAACTAAAGAGCGAATAATTAAATATCACGTTCATTTAAAATTCTTACAGCAAATATAAAAATCCTTTAATATACTGCATAACGAAACACCCTTATAAAAATTTTTCAATTTTCCTAATTCATATTTCTCAAATTTTATAAATTTTCCGTAGACAACCACGTAAAAAAATCCACAATCCTCTTTCCAATAACATAGGAACCTAAATTTTCATCCACAAATTCGACTTGCTTACATGAATAATGCAACCCTCGAACAGAGGCTTAAAATCAATATTATATAAACCATAAGAAAAAAATAATATAAATCAAGAGAAATTAAATAAAATATAAAACACATTTCTAAAACAGAAATATATATAAAAATATTAGATTTCCAATTTTTTTCTCATGTAATAAATTCCCCAAAATTGTTAATATATTCGCATATAATAAAACTAATATTCGCAGACGAATTTCGCACGGTTTGCAGCAGAGTATCTCTAGAATCTGGAATTCCCGGAATCACTTGGATCTTCGCTATTCAGCGTGCGTATTAATCCGAGGGAAGGAGAAGTCGGGGCACTCGATATAAAATGGAAAGTTCGAAGACAGACTTGCAGATCGCTGGAAGTTCGTGATCCCAAGTGGGAATAAAAGGGAGAACGTTGTTTTTCTTTTTCTGTTCGCGAGGGTGCGCCGACACTCGCATTACGAGCCACTTAAACGACGCTTAACAAGAGGCCTCTATTGTAGCTAGGCCTTTGTTGGCCGGTGCTTTAGTTGCTTCGAATTGGCGCAATCGTACGAGTGTTTTCAGAGATAATTCCACCAAGTTTCCAACGTCCTTTCCTATTCTCCCGCTTTTTCTTCCACTCCGCGACTCGCCGCGTCGCGGCCTCCAATGCATTCACAGGTGCAATTTTGAGAACTTTAGAACCGCCGGGAAGCACACCTTTTTAACGACGGACAGTTCTATTACTCCTGCTCATGACAATAGCTCATTCGTCAAAATTACCGGCAGACTTCTTTCGCGTCTATTGTAGTTACACGTGAAAGAAAGTGAAGGAAGAAAGAATTTGTTACTAGATCGTGAAATTGATGAACACTCGTGTAGTATTCATTTTTCATGCTACAGAATTTCCTAACTTTCAGAATTTTATACGGCAGAATCTCGATCTTTATTATACTTTTCTACCTTTCCACGAATACCATGTTTCACGTCATTTTTATTCCACAATTTATTTAATAATTTTATAAATATTATACTTTACCCAATTATTTCTTTTCCTTTTTAAGCAGAGGAATATAATGAAAGAAATTTGGTTAAATTCCAAGTGAACAAATAATAAGATAATTATCGCGTAAACAATTTAGGCTGAAATTTCGTTTTGAAAGAATAATATTCGTAATTTGATATCCCAATGGAGATCCAATTTGCTAAAATTTCTATGCAGATGAGGCTTCTTAAAGAAATTTGAATAATAAGATGTACCGAAGTATTCAACTACCAGAGGATTTAATTTAAAAAATAAAATTAAGAAACTAATTCTTAGAAAATTAAAAAATATTGTCTACCATTTTTTAATAATACTTTGGTCCTATTTCTTACACTTATCTGCTCTCAAATTTCCCTGAAATCTTCCACCATTTTGCCTTCATTTTTCGTGTAAGGAGATACGCAATCTTCTCGTCGAAGATGCGTTATTATCCTCGTACAATGGGACGGCTAATGCTTTGAAGTTAGCACAGCCTATCGACGCAGGGAAAAGATCAGAAGTAAACTAACGACTTGGATAAATTACTGAGGAGTGGCAAAGGTTAATGGATGATCAATCGATACGCGCCACTTTGTTATGTCGTTCTGTGTAAAGCTGGCCATACAGTGTTCGTAACAACTCGCACGTTGTTCAGGAAACGTTTGCCATATCGGCGGGAAATTTTCCCGAGCTTCTGAAAGAGAGACTGTTAATTGTTCCACCGATGAGCTCTCCATTTAAAGAACTTTTCTCGTTCCACCGTTAAAGCGGCGAGCTTCGCGATTTTACAAAAATCGAGCAAATTAATTGCCGATTATGCTACTACCTGAAAAAAATTCTGCGATGATTATTGGAAAATCACGACTCATTATTACGTTACAAATAATTGATTCTTTGTCATATTTTAAGAGTATCTTTGCAGAATTTTTCATATTATTTTCGTGGCATTTTCCGCGATATTCTTTCGTTGTTTTAATTATCCGTGAGAGGTGAATTGTCGCCAGGCATTATTCAAAGCTTTGACAGGACTGGAAATTTATTTCATTCGAGAAAGAGAATGTAAAAAGTGCCGGAACAATAAATTCTCCACTCGACAAGGTTCTTTCTTTCCATAATGTAAGGATTTAAAGTTACGACACTGGTGGAGGGTCATTATCGATTCTGAAACAAATCCTTTGTCAACCGCAACGTCGCACGTATTATTTAAATAGCACGGTTGCATTTATTCCTAAAATCCCAATAAATCTAACATGTTACCTCCTTGCGGATTATCAGTCAAACGTTGCATTATTATTTAATACCCCTATCAGCCTGTGACAGGTATTTCCCGCAATATCAATTATTAATCGTTCCATTTCCCAACCTCGCGATTCGTAATCTAATAATATATAATATATTTTAAACGCAGACTCTATATTTCCAAGTTTCAAAATTTTCTTTTAACTAACTATATCCTAAATCTAAATATACCTAATAAGTACAAACCTTTCGTGTGCCTTTGAAGTTAAGAAAAACATTTAAAAATGGCGCCAAAAACGAAGGAACCCAAAACCGATCCATATTTCCAAATTTAAAAATTTTCTTTTAACTATATCCTAAACCTAAGTATACCTAATAAATACAAACCTTTCGTGTGCCTTTGAAGATAAGATAAACATTTAAAAATGGCGCCCAAAAATGAAGGAACCCAAAACCGATCCATATTTCCAAATCT
This sequence comes from Eufriesea mexicana, assembly GCF_001483705.2. Classification (NCBI taxonomy): domain Eukaryota; kingdom Metazoa; phylum Arthropoda; class Insecta; order Hymenoptera; family Apidae; genus Eufriesea; species Eufriesea mexicana. Next base: position 486,148 of record NW_016911411.1, on the reverse strand, counting down.
CAAAATTTTCTTTTAACTAACTATAGCCTAAACCTAAATATGTCTAATAAGTACAAACCTTTAGTGTGCCTTCGAAGTTAAAAAGACATTCAAAAATGGCGTCCAGAAACGAAGGAACCCAAAACCGATCTATATTTCCAAATCTAAAAATTTTCTTTTAACTATATCCTAAACCTAAGTATACCTAATAAATACAAACCTTTTGTGTGCCTTTGAAGTTAAGAAAAACATTCAAAAATGGCGTCGAAAAATGAAGGAACCCAAAACCGATCTATATTTCCAAATCTCAAAATTTTCTTTTAACTAACTATAGCCTAAACCTAAATATGCCTAATAAGTACAAACCTTTAGTGTGCCTTTGAAGTTAAAAAGACATTCAAAAATGGCGTCCAGAAACGAAGCAACCCAAAACCGATCTATATCTCGAAATCTCAAAATTTTCTTTTAACTATCTATATCCTAAACCTAAGTATACCTAAGTACAAAGCTTCCGTGTGCCTTTGAAATTAAAAAGGCATTCAAAAATGGCGTCCAGAAACGAAGGAGTCCAAAACTGAACTCCATCCAACCAAATTCACATCCTGTCGTGCACCTAACCCTCAAAAATTCTTCAGAACCAACAAACGTGACACTCGACGTGTATCCTACGAGAAAAGCATCGGAACCAAACGCAATTCCAATAAATATCCACCAACACCTCGCTAAACACCGATCCATTCGCTTTTCTCAACACCTAGCTTAGCAAGAACTCATCTGTCCCTCGAACAGCAACTTACCGAGCCTCAGCGAAGTCCTAGCAGCTGCAAGACGGAAGATTATTCGTTTCCAGAAAGTTTTTCAATTTATCCTGTTCTGCTGGGGAAAAAACGGCCGTGCAATTTTGCTTTAAGGGTAATTACGACAGCCGAGGGTACGTGTATACACCGACGTCAGGGGGCCTGGTTTCTGCGAAGGATATCGCTTCCATCGGGAACTTTCGGTTCAGGAAGTTCTGGCCGGAGTAAGCAGGCGGAATCGGTGCCGCGTTTAATCACCGGGATTTCATTAGTTGCGCGAAGGAGCCTCGTGATTCGATTCGATTCGATTCGAGACGAACGGGCGCCGCGACGGAATCGATATGGACGCGCGCGATTCCTGCGAGATCAACCAGCCAGCAGCGTCTATTGATTTCGTTCAGTGCCAATTTAACCGTCTTACTCTTTTGCATCTTACTCTTTTGCTAGGCCTGTCACGTGGTCGTGATCGTTCTGCAGGAAAACGCTGAATGAAAATTGGATCTATGGGATTTCAGATATTCGCATTGGGACCAAGACGATCGCGAGTGGAATATTCCGAGACCTCTGATTTGGGGCCCTCTGTTATAATTTGCGAGATTTTCGTCTTCTAAGATACTTACACTGATACCGAGATACTAATCTCTATCTTTTGAGATAAATATTAAAATCGGAAAAGATAATGCAGGAAGAATCTTTCAAAAAATATAGAAAAATTCGCAAATTATTTTGTCTCTCGATTTTTGTCACTGAGTGTACCTCGTCTTGGCCTGTATTGTACCGAAGGAAATATGTTCTTCGGGTTTTGTATGTTTCGTAGTTAATTGCTTCTATGTAAGCATTATTATGAATAAATTATCTAATGGAAATGAGAAAACAATTTTTCTCGTTTCTAAATATGATTTGGTATATATCATTAAGTATAATAAGATGGAATTGGACAAGGGAGACTAACGCAGTGGGTACTTAATTCCGCAGAATTCTTATCTCACACTTAACTCGGATAATCTTTAAAACATTCGAATAAATGAAACCTGGAATTACTTCGAAATGGCCGAGAATATTATTTCTCACGAGATCTAATTTAATGACAAAGTTTCAAGTGAGGCAATTCACCAGGATTTCCTACTTTACCATTATCACAGACTGTTATAATACAATACGACGATTCGATAAAACATTCCTAAACCCGAACACCGCTAAATCGCATATTCCAGGATAAAAGTAAATTTCAAATAAATTTAGAATACATCAAAATATGTATTACAATTACAACCGATTCCCACGAGAACGTACCAAAACCAGAAACCCGTCATGTTATTCAAACGGAACACCAGAAACTAAATTTATAACCAAATTCCTAAAGCAAAAATCGAAACGAAGCGTACACCTGTAGAACAATCGAACAAGACCGATAACATCGTAAAAATCCAACAACGAGAGAGCCGCGGGATTGTAATATTAAATCAACCTCTTTCTCTCTCAACCCCACGGAACAATTTAACCCGGCAACACGTTTGCAGGCTAAAACGTTTCCGTTAAAACCGAGATCCGCGATGCAGCGCAGTCCGTCACGGCGGACAAGTCCAAAAATACCCGATTCCCCGCGGGGCTTTACCGTGGCGCAATCGCGCGGTCGACCGGTTGCGCCTGGACGCCGCTAGAGGCGCGGCGCGCGGTGTCCCTCGCGGAACGGTTTTTCCCCGGCGCGACGAGACGCTTTGTGCGCCCCGCCTGTCGTTTTGTGTATCGCCACAAAGGGGTTAATCATCATCAGACCGCAATAGAGGGTGCGAGAGTAGGTCTCGCGTTCATCCTCGAGGAGAAGTGCAAGGTGCACACCGCTTGGCCCCGAGGGCAGCCTGCTGAATCCTCCGCCGGCATCTTCCGTGCTTTCTCCGTCTGTCTGTCTGTCGCTGTTTCCCTCTTTTCGCGCTGGATAAAAAGGAACGTTCACCTATACACGCTTCCGCATAAACGAAGGCTCAACGGGCGCTTTAGAGTGCACGAAACTGCAAAACGAACGAGCCTATTGTTTCGCTCTGTGCTCGACTGTTTGACGCCTCTTTCCTAACCCCTCTCCCTGCCTCTCGCTCTTTCTCGCTCGCTCTCCTCGTCTTTTTTCACCCCATCCTCTCCACTCTTTTTTCCTTCGTCTCCTTTTTTTCCATTTTTTTCCTCCTTTTTCTTTTTTTCTTTTTGTTTCTTTTTTTGTTTTTCCAGATACCTCGCCGATGCTCGACGCTTTGTGAGCGATTTCGCCGAATCGCGTCCGCGTGACAGAACATACCGCGGGAACAATGGACTTTCAGGCTTATTTGAGAAGTTATTGGCCGATTTTTTCGGCGAAAACACAAGGGAGAGTCGGAGAGAGAGAGAGAGAGAGACGTAGACGGGCAATCGAGAAACGAATGTCGCCTGTCGCGCCAGCGCGGATTTTTTAATGCTCGCCATTGAAGGCGGCTTTTGTCGACTGCTCGACGCGTTTTGCGGTTGTCGTCGAGCTTTCAACGTCGTCTGTCAGCGAGATCATTTTTTTTTCACCGAGAACAGACGCGTTTTTGGCCTCTCTCCGATAAGCAGATCTATCGCTTCGAGATTATCGTTCATACGATATTCCGTGGATTAAATCTCGTTTGATGACGGATTAAATTTTCGTTGAATTTCATTTTTTAATACTTCCAACCCTTTGGACTAGAAAAACGAATCGCTCTAAAATCTCGAAAAGAAATATTTCTGACAAGTTTTGCATTTAAGTAATTTTGTTTTATATAATTAAGGGTAATTTCGTTGTATCATCTTGGAAGCAAAATTCAAGTTATTCTTTAGATTTACGAGATTCCTTGAGTCCAGAGGGTAAAAATTAGGATTACAATTTTAGCTTAATTTGTCTATAATTTATAATGTCTTTGCTGTATTCTTCCTGGTTGAAATTAATTTTATTATTCGTATCACTCGTCTTGCAGGAGTAAATTTAATTACCGATACTGGAAATGACTGATAAAAGTGTCGTTGAAATATTTTATTTTCCGTGTAAGTCATGGAATAAGATCGAATTACTTCTACATTTTGGAAATAAATTTTATTTTCGTTTAAAAGACGAAGCTTATTTCCTTCTTACCATGGAATCTGAAACACGAGTAGGTTCAAACAGATGAATTTATTCGAACTTCCCTTAAAAAGAAAGAAACGTGAGAAATGCAAGAAATTATGAAGTGAAACAGCTCGACGAGATGCAATCACTTCCGACAAGCGTCGTCGAATAATTTTTTTTCCTTTTCGCTTTCTCCTCTCAGGAGGACCGTGATCGTAATAAGCAGGAAAAGAGCGTTTGACAAGCCAGAAATAACATAGAAAAGAAAGATAGATGCTCATTTAGAAGTGCCGCTAACGAAACGTTATCGATGTCGTCGTCAGAATATCGACAAGTTGAACTTTATCTACCGATATAAAAGATATAAAGTAGAACGTAACACTAGAAGGAGCAAACCCTCGAGAAAATGTCTCGAGATAAAAAGGAATCGGCCGAATGATACAAGCTTGAAATTCCATTATCATTTTCCCCGCGAAATCATCATCGCAAAATTAATTTTCTCGTAATTAAATTACTTCTCACGTCGACAAAATAAAAAATAAAAAAAGTTAATAACAAATTAGCAGTGACTTGAAAGAAAAATCATCGATGAAAAGCAATTTTAACTTTTATAAAAAATAATTTCTTTGGCAATAAATAAATTCTAAATAATAATTTAAATAATACAAAATACAAAACGATCTCTATTCACGTCTACTTTAGAAATTCGAAACTAATTAAATATAAATTTGCATTTTAGATTATCACAAAAAATTACCAATTCACGTTTCCCTCGAAATAAATTACTATTACGTGAAAATTCGCGTGCTGTATTAATTTTTAAAAGCTCCAGTTCACCGGTGTATTTCGAGAAAATGAAAAATCTGTTTAATACACTTGACTGGCGTGAAGTTGTCGATATTTCGTAATCGTTAGCGGCACCTCCGCTTCCTTCCTGAAACAGACTTACCTTCGCGAGATCGAGACATTCGTGAACGACGCAAGTCGAAAAGAAAAAAAAAAAAAAGAAAAAAGAAAAAAGAAAAATGAAGAAAAGTTACAGTATTGAAAAGAAACGAGAAACACGATGAAAACCATAATGTACAGCATATCGTAGTGAAGTGTATTACTTCCTCTGGCGCATGCAAATACGATAAAAGAGAAAGTCAATAATATGAATAACAATGTGCCTCCTACGAAATATATATATATATATATGTAATATATAATATAGTATACGTATATACGTATCGTACTTCTAGCCGCTTGAATGCACTATGAATACGGTGTGAACGTTAGATATAATAAATGTAATTAAAGTAGTGAGAACAATGAAAAGATCGATGAGAGTATGAGAAGAAAGAAAAAGTTTGATGCATGCGAGATAATTAATCAGACTGTTGCGAGGAGAGCTTGGAGCTCAGATAGAGAGAGAAAGAGATAGAGAGAGAGAGAGAAAAAGAGAGAGAGATAAAGTTTAAGTATAATGCTTCTCTAATGTGAACAAAGGTACGATATTATTTAAAAAACGAGACAAAACGAGAGACAGAAAATGAAAAGTGTGTTTGTGTATGTGTCTGTTATACGCGTGTACGTGTATACATGTGTGTGTGCGTGTAAGAAGAAACACATGTAATAAAGAACATAATCTGTTGGCTAAACAAGACCGTAACAAGAAAGATATCAGTCAGTAAACAGTAAGAAGAAAAAATCCAGGCATAAAGAATAGAAAACGTGAAGGGAAAAAAGAATTCAGAAAAAAGAGAGTTAATGTACCCTATTGCTCATAGTCTGCGATGCTGATCGGCCGGAAGCCCCGACAATACGCCGACTCCTACCAACACAACAACAACAATGATCAGTGACTTTTGCACGATTTTGCAGTAGCAGTTGCGATTAGGTGAAACGGTATCATTACGGCCCTGCTATAAATTGTTCCTCAAACGCGCGAGTCGCTTTTGGAAAATAAAAACATCGCTCTCGCGCAACCTCCATTCGCCTTCGACTGCCCCTCCCGGATGGCGGGAAATTTAAAACCGTCGAACGTAGGATAAAGCATCGGAGATAGAAATTGCACAAAAATCTTTGCAAAATGGATCGATAAAATAGAATAAAGCTAAAATAAATTAATTTCATCGTTCAATACAAGATTATTTCTCACTTTTAATTTCCTTTTCGCGTTTCGTGAGATATGAAATTCGATTTTCAGTTTTTGACAGAGGTTAGGTAAGAACTCGAGGGAAAATGTGTAGAAAAATGCGTATAGAGGGAAACAGTGATATGCATTATGAGGAAAAATGAGATAGAATGATAGCCCTCGTTAAGCCATTTAACTTTTCCCCCCCATTATGTTTTCCTATCTTCATCTAACAAAGGAGATAAAAAGCAAACCATTCGCGTGACTCGACCTCTCTGTATCGCTTCGAACGATAAATTCTAATACCTCAGGCTATACTGCTAATTTCTGACAAGTCTGACGTGAATCACACTCGATCAGTACTCGTACTTCATTACTATCTACTATTTCAGTGCTAACCTAGGCGCACCCTCCCACGCTATGTCATCAGGCAGAAATCTGACGACGTAAAATGTTGCTTTGTAAGTGGAACTAAATACCATCGCAATATCCAAGTGTATATTCAGAAAATTAATGACCGTGGAGCGCTTTGTCAACGTACCATGCTTCTCTAACTAATCCCTCTGCTATTAAGATAATGTACATTTTTGCGCTTCCCAGATACCTACGCGAATTTAAATCCAGCTTGAAAAATTCATTCCGTAACGAAGAGAAGCTTGCCCAAAAAGTGTCAAAACCATCGAAACGATGGAAATTCGAGATTCCGAACGAAAGGAACGTTCGAATTCGAAAAGGCCAAGAGACTCGAGCTAACACTCGACAGTGTCAGACGTTCCTCTGCATCTGGTTCGAATCGAATCTCGAGACTCTCAAAACGAAACAGGTATTTGCATCTGGAGTGGCGTAACAGCATCAAATTGCACTTTCGATCACGCTTACTTTTCGTCCCCGTGTTTCTCAAACATAAATCCACCGAGTAGATCACTTAATCACCGATGTAACAGAACCCCACAAACTCGACGTTCGTTTACTCAAACCTTGAAACCCATTCTTTAAGTGTCGAGTGTCAGCACACGGAGCAAATATTAGCGACATACTCTTCGTCTCGAGTACAAGAGAAGTTCAAAAGTTCACCTAGAGCTACACTTAACACGTTCAGCGCCACGTGGATCGCCCGTGACTCAGGCTGGCCGGCACAGCTCCTGCATTTCACCGAATTATCCTTCGATCCAACAACGATCCGTCAGAATGCCTTCGAAAATAGATCCAAGCGCGACTTCTCCACAAATCGTCATTTAACATCGTTAAATGACAACGATTGGACCCTTAGGTTCTATTCGGTGGCTCCAAGTGGCACGGAACGTGCGGACGTAGAGGGGAATCCCTATGGAGGCTAGGTCACAGCTAAAAACCAGAATTCGGAACACCATGCACGGCTTCTTACGTTACCCAAACGCTCAACGGAACGTGGCAAACCTCTGAAATTCCCAGTGGTGGTGTAGCCGAGGGAACGACTTCGCAACAGACGCTTGAGAAGCGGTCGGCAGCTAATAAACAGCGACTTTGATATCTCGCGACCGCGTGTATCATCTTGAAGCACGACCGGATGCCGGTGTTCGCCAGCCGGCCCAGTTATATGGGTTAGGGCGCAATATTAGAGATTGTAGAGACCCCTCTCGAGGGCAGCTAGCTGCGAACCTCGACAGAGATTGCTGAGATATGAACCATTCCGGCACTTCTTCTACCACCCCGGTCGGCAGCCTGCGGTTGGACCGCTTGGCTTTCAGGCCCACTCGAAAAACGCCTTTGGCTGCCACCTATTTAGGTGACACGGCCTATCCGCTGCCAAAGTGTACGGACGACGGCTGAGATCTGGGTCGGTGATTTCGATCAGAAAAGGGTCGTCACGCTCGTACAATTAGCGAAATCGTTGCGGCGTTTCCTTGTTTAATAAAGCGCATCCTTCTATACCCCTGCTACCCCGGCTCGACAGATCGACTCGAGGTCTGTTAGACTCTGACGCGAATAATTCAACATTGAACGCATGCCAAACGACCGAACGACTGGCTGATATACGATTCTTGCTAATCCACTGCGGATTCTTGCCGGGACCGCGCGAAAAATGTGTCCTTTTGCTCTGGTATGTGTGCTCGAGGCTGAGTTCGGGTAAATAGATTTTGATGGTCGTCCTCGACGATGTTGGAGCGGTTTCCGCTGGGCGTAGTGGGGTGGTAGGCTTTTGGTGACGAGAATTGTGATTAATTTAATTGATACATGTTTAGTCGTTAAGGGTGGTATATTCAGAGTCGAAGTACAGTAGACACCGATGTCAATAATTAACACTAAACCTGCCATGACCTGTCAAATGACCGACAGATGGGAAGATTAAAGAAATTTTTGAAAAAAAAAATGAAATAAATTAGGATATTAATAATTTGATGATACCTACGTTAAAGGAAAAGTCGAGAAGTGAAATGAGCAGATATTTGGATACAGAATTTTCAATGAAATATCTGAAATAGGTTATATAGGTTGTGGTAGATTTAGTATTAAGCAAAAATTTACATAACTTTTTTAAATTAGTGTACAAATATGATAGTCTATTTGTACAAAGATAATAAGAATAACTAGCGTCTTTTGTGCAGAAAATTAATTAATCAACCAACCAAGCAAAAAGAAATGAAATATATAAATTAACGAAATAAATAAAGGATTATAAAAATTATAAATATCGGTGGTCGTACAAAATTTACATGATTTATTTAGGAAAAAAAATTCCCACGTTTTCTGATTATTGTGTATGAAAGAAATAATCCTACGATGCCAGGAAAATTATATATCCTATGCTGCACACTCTCGTATCTTTTATGAAATAAAATTAATTTGAAAAAAGTGGGAGGAGCTGGCGAAATGACCTCGTAAAAAGAAAGATGCACCGTGGTACTGACAAGTTAAAGAAAAGGTGGTGCTTAGGCCGTTTGGCAGTGGAAGAAGGGCGAATTTCGTGATGGAGGGGCGGCACATGCCAACTCCACTGGTTTTGATGGTATTGGGTTGTTATATTTGGTACACGGATTTGCGATCCATAAAGGGTGTGTTCTTAATGCGTGGAACTCGCCTCAAGGAGATTCCCAGCTTACAACTTGTCCGTGAACTACCAGTCTTCTATAGCGACTATTTCTAACTTCCCTGAACTATAATAATCGAGGAACGAAGTAAAAAGCTGGCGAGAAAATTATGGCACAACGTTTCTGATATTCACGATTTTTCTATACTACGTATAAAAATTAATAAGCAATTTTAAAAATGGAAAAAGAAAAATACTATGTAATGAAAATTCCTAATTTCCCCCTACTGTGTACAAAAATGAACAGACATAGAATAAAAAAATGTTAATAAGTCAGAAACTATTCAGAAATAAAATCAACACCCATGTAGAGACTAATAGGAAAGCAAAAATTAATTCCCGCGGAAATTAAAATGCAAAGCATATCTAAATATTTGTAAGAACATGAATTGGCCCTTGCTCCATCAACCCAATTCACGTCAGCAAGCTGCAAGCTCCAACAAATAACTAATCGCACAGAAAATCCAAGACTGATGGCTCCGAACTGCAAAATACATTGCGCGAGAGTAACGGAATTAATTACGCATGAATCAAAGCTCGTTGAGGCGTTTCCACGTCTAAAAAATCCACAAATTCCCATTTTCATGAAAAACATCGAACATCGATGAGAAAATCACAAGATTCCTGAAAAACTCGAGACATTGCCGATACGAGAACGAATAATCAAAGTAAAGTAGTCGAAACTGGAACTTCTCGTTCTGCACGGTACACCGAAATCCTTCGTTGAATATTGAATACCAAATATTCGACTACAAACTGAATTAAAGCTCATTAAACATTAACCTCTGTCAGCCTGAAAGAAACCAACCTCTGAACAGAAGCAGTGACCAATGTCGAGCGAAATCATAGCCTTCAAAACTCACGAACAGGGAAACAAAGGCACTTAGAATAACCATCTGCCATTTTGAAACATCGTGGAAAAACAACTTGGACAGATTCGAAGATGTTAATCCATCCTGTCATCAGGATGCTTGCAAATTCTCCTGTCAAAGGCTGACCAAGAAACCCTCTGATCTGAACGTGGTCAATAAAAGTACTTGGATAAACTCAAAGATATTCAACAATTCACCCTGTCATAAGGAAAATTGTGTCATGTTTGAAAAACCTCCTGAGAAAGGCTGACCAAGGAACCCAAACGCTGTCAAAGGAACTACTTGGACCGTTTCGAAGATGTTAATCCATCCTGTCATCAGGATGCTTGCAAATTCTCCTGTCAAAGGCTGACCAAGAAACCCTCTGATCTGAACATGGTCAAGGAGAGTATTTGGATAGATTCAAAGATATTCAACAATTCACCCTGTCGTAAGGAAAATTGTGTTACGTTTGAAAAGCCTCCTGAGAAAGGCTGACCAAGGAACCCAAACGCTGTCAAAGGAACTACTTGGACCGTTTCGAAGATGTTAATCCATCCTGTCATCAGGATGCTTGCAAATTCTCCTGTCAAAGGCTGACCAAGAAACCCTCTGATCTAAACATGGTCAAGGAGAGTATTTGGATAGATTCAAAGATATTCAACAATTCACCCTGTCGTAAGGAAAATTGTGTTACGTTTGAAAAGCCTCCTGAGAAAGGCTGACCAAGGAACCCAAACGCTGTCAAAGGAACTACTTGGACCGTTTCGAAGATGTTAATCCATCCTGTCATCAGGATGCTTGCAAATTCTCCTGTCGAAGACTGACCAAGAAACCCTCTGATCTAAACATGGTCAAGGAGAGTATTTGGATAAACTGAAAGATATTCAACAATTCACCCTGTCATAAGGAAAATTGTGTCACGGTTGAAAAGCCTTCTGAGAAAGGCTGATCAAGGAACCCAAACGCTGTCAAAGGAACTACTTGGACCGATTCGAAGATGTTCATCCATCCTGTCATCAGGATGCTTGCAAATTCTCCTGTCAAAGGCTGACCAAGAAACCCAAACCCTGTCAAAGGAACTATTTAGGCTGACTGGAAAATATCAATCCTTGCTGTCACTCGATGGTTCGGAAATTCAGAGGCTGACCAAAAAATCCAATTAGGAGGGTGTTGAACACGTCGAATCCGGGACTGAGCTGACTAGAAACGTCCGGTTACACGTTCTCAAGTTGAAATCACCCCCAGAAACTAGACTTGAACCCCAATTAGCTGTGACAGCGGACATTTTCAGCCTGCACGCAGAAAATGTCGAAGGGGACGGGAGTCGACGATGCTGGGTGGGTAAATTTTCGCGAGGAACGAGGAAGAGGATCAACAAGAGGAAAGAAAGGTGGCGGGTTGGCTCGTGGGTCGGATGGTTGCGAGAGAGACAGCGAGGGAACGGGTGCGTTGTAGCAGGGGTTGCAAAGAAGGAACGAAGAGAGAGGAGAAGGACGCGGAGAGGAGATAGAAGAGAGAGTAGAACGAGGACTACAATATGGGTCAGTTATTGATTGCTCCCTGGTCGACTCTCTGTAACGCCTACTATACACCTCCGCCGTTTCTATCTTGTTATCTTAGATTCCGAAACGCAACCACCACTTACCACCCTCTAACGTCGCGGAGCCTCTCTCTTTATTGGCATGCATGCAAACGTTATTAGAAGATAGAGGGGCAAGGGCTGCAGGGGTACCAATGCCGCAATAACGTTTTGCTCACAGCGTGTATTTATGGAATTTGCCATGAGCCTCCGACCGACGACCGATTAACGTTTCCCACCCCCGCTGGACGTGCGCGCGTGTGGGCGTGTGTTCGTGTGTAATTTATTTTCGAACGATTCCGATCGATCTTAATGAGACACCGAAAGCCGAGGGGGCGTGGTGGAAATGAATTTTACACAGAAATTAGGGTGTCCCTATGTGTTTTTCTCAGCCAGTCGATGGACAGTTTGCGGAGAGCTACGGAGAGGATGGCCGGTGGCTCGTTTGATGACTGCAGCCGGGGTTCATTTATTTTTAAACGATTGTCGTCGAGTCTGGTGGGAAAAATAGAGATCGAGGAAATGGAGATGTTGTTGGGCACGAGATCGAATAATTTGGCTCTCTATATTACTACCGGGTCTGTGTTCGCTGTGTTCGTATATTAAAAGTAATTTAGCAGGGGTGGCTTCGAAGATTACTTTTGCATTCTTCGAACTGGAATGAGAAATTTCGAGAGATTTTAAAAGTAACAGGAATTTTGTATTCCTGTTTGACAGCATTTATGTCTGAAATTTTGTTAAATGTAATTTATTATTTATTCTTTTTCTTGTGGAGTATGATGTCGAATTGTTAATAGTGGGAAGAGACATTTTTTCTTTGCTCGTCGATTTCATGTATTTTCTTATCTAAAATTCCGAGAATTTTCGTGCCACGAAGGAGATGTAAGGTTTCGATATTTTGAAATTCGATGCTTCCTCGAGTTTCGAGAACTTTTTGGTTTCCACGTTGCAAGAAATCTACCTCCACGATTAAGGTTTCCTCGACACTAATTTTTACTTTGAGAAATTAAACAATAACGAAGCTACTTTTTCATGTAATATAAATAAAATTTAACAATAAAAACTGACAATATTATCAGTAAAAATTGGCAATATTGACAATAAAAATTGACAATAAAATTGAAAATTCCATATTTCCCTATATTCTCCCTTTTTGCTATTTATAATATATATATACATACATGATATGATAACATATAAACTATACAAAAAAATTTGTATATAAAATATACAAATATAATATATACATATACATATTATAAATATACTATTCATTTCGAATAAAAATTTCCATAGAGTCTGCAAATAAATTCCCCAAAAAATTAGTTACAATTTACGTCTCTTTATGAGATCGTAGCTCATTACATACAACCTATCTGTAAATTTCTGACATACGTTTTACACGCACGATAGATGTAAAATAGCGCGAAAAAGTGGGATAATTTTTCTGAAACTCGATATCGCGTGGAGGACCAGCCGGGGGCACGATGTCGGGATTAATTCACACAGGATAGAGAAACTTAAGCACGGATGAACCCAGTGTTCGTGATTTCTGTGGCTGCCGGTATTTCCATTTTTCACCCTTTCGCTCGGCTGCCGGCGAAAAACGAAACGAAACGTGACTGCTCCCTTTGTTTCTTAACCTTCGCTATTGCGCCGCTACAAGTCGTGCGTTTGTGCACACTGCTCTCTCTCTCTCCCATTTCCTTCCTTTCTCGATATTTTTCTTTCTCCTTTTCAGCGATAACCTCGGACAGCCTCTTTAATGAAAACCGGCGAGAAAAATTGAATTTCATGCAGGGGAGCTCTAAACCGTCCGCGATTCCGCACGCACGAACAGCACGGGACTTCGATAATCGCGAAATGTGACCGCGTGCAGGTCGCGAAAATCGATTTACCGCGTCCGGCCATGTTTCGTCGTGCGAAAGAAAAAATCTGCACGCCGGCAAAGGGTTTCTTCGTGCCGAGATCGAGCTTTCAACCCGACGACCGTTTCCTTGGTGAAAACCGAGCCGAACGCCGCGATGGAATCGAATTTCAGACCACCGTGGAAATTTCAATGCGACCGGCTGAATTTACTCGGTGGTAAACTTGTTTCAAAAGGAACGAAAATAGCGGAATTTAGCGTGCACGTGTAGGGGCTGTTGGAATTTTTGACTTCGTTAAGGGAACTGGATAAAATTTTTATCACGCCGGTTCTCAGAGGGTAAATCTTTTGAATCACGCGGGTTATAATATTTCTCTCTCGACATATCGTGTTCTATACCCATTTCCTCTGCATTCGAAAACGCATATTTAATTAAAATTCATTAAAACTCGAGAGAAGGAATTTACTGTATTTTATGGTAATAATTTTTATAATAGTCCCTACTTTTCCATGCTACGTGATTGTTCAAATTCGAACCAAGAAATTCATCGTATTTCGTTGCATTTCGTTTGGTATTTATTCATTATTGTGGAAGAATAAATGTAAAAGAAGAAATTTGAGAAGCAATATTCGCATTGCGGGGTAAAAAAATTTTTCCTATAAAATAAATTAAAAAATTCTGTATTAAATTAATTTAAATTTGTCGATAGAGAGCTAGATTAGAATTTGATGGAAATTCACAGTGGTTTTGTACGAAATGGATCAGGAATTTGGAATTCTTCTTACACCCAGCTTGGTGAAAAATTTATAAAAATCCAGTATTCAATTTACTTAACATCATCGGCAGAGTGCTCGACCAAAATTCGTGCGAATTTCAGTGGATCTGTGCGAGATGGAGGTCGGATTTCGAATTATCCATCTTCGCGGAAAAAATTGAAAAAAGAGGTCCATATTAAATTTACTTGAACACCATCAATCACGCCATAGAGTGCTCGATTAAAATTCGATCAAAATTGTTTCAGTGGTTCACAACGAAATGGGTCAGGAATTTCGAAAAAATTAAAGAAAAAGAAAGGGGAAAAATGAGAAATAGTCACATCGTTCATCACCCTAAAAAGTCCCATTAGATCACAAAATTTGACAAATATTTTTAAACATATCGAGAAGCCGTGAACAAATTTTATTTATCGTGAAGGCTCCTTTAGGCTAGCTGATAAGTATCAAATTTCTCTCGCGACCCGAAAAGAACAGCGTTGGTCACCGATAATTGGAGAATCGGACCCAGGACACCCCGTAAGAATCCGAAGACGAGACTGACAATTCAATTTAGCCATACAAGGTGACTCCAAAATAGCCGTCTATTCTTAAAACCGTTCCACGCTGAATCGATCCTTCGATTTCCCTCCGCCTATTTGCATTTCCACCTTCTCTTACTCTTCACCCCCGAAAAAGCACACGGGGCGAACGAAAACGGCGCTGGGATCACGGAACATTCCTCAAACGATGGGACGACCGCGGAAAGTTTCGACTGGTACGAATCGTCCTAGCCCGAGTACGCGAAATATTCGGAAAAAGGGGTTGCAGAAGAGAGGGTGAGAAATTTGAAAATTTTATACACTAAGAATAGTTCTATGGAATATTCGAGAGGAGGGGGTGAAGGAAGCCAGAGTGAGAAATGCGAAAATATTATATACCAAGAATAATTTTACAGAATATTCGAAAAAAGGGGTTGGAGGAAGAGAGAGTGAGAAATTCAAAGATTTAATATACTAAGAATGGTTCTATAGAATATTTGAAAGGAGATGGAGAAGAGAGGGTGAGAAATTTCAAAAATTTGTACACTAGGAATGGTTCTAGAGAATATTTGAAAGAAGGAGGTGGAGGAAGAGAGGGTGAGAAATTAGAAAATTATAAATACTAAGAATGGTTCTACAGAATATTCGAAAGAATGAGGTGGAGGAAGAGAGGGTGAGAAATTAGAAAGTTATAAATACTAAGAATGGTTCTACAGAATATTGAAAAGAAGGGGATAGAGGAAGAGAGGGTGAGAAATTAGAAAATTCCGATCACTATGGATACTCCAATACGATAATCATAAAAATAGGAAACATTTGTCACAACATTGAGGAGAAAAAAATGGAGAATTATAAAATTTCGAAATTATTTTACGCGATAAATAAATATGAGAACTTAACCCCTTGCCTTGCCCTTAACTCCCAATAACGCGTTCCACAATCAACAGCAACCTCGGACACATTGAGACACGTTGAGACACATGAAACCATAACGTCCAAACGCGACGAAGAATAACAAACAACTAAGACAAGGAAACATCGCCGAAAATTAACCATGAGCCTGACCCATGATGTTTACATTCTACTTTTCTACGATACATTCACGTCTCCCGCCCGTGATACCCGTGTTCGACCCGATCTCCTCACCACGAGTCTCGCATGCAATATTCTATGCAAATTCGTTAAAAAATATCTACTGCCATGGATAATCGTACATAATATTCGCAAAATATTCGAAAAAAGATTGCAAAAGAAGGGTGAGGAACCCAAAAATTTCTTCCATCCCAATCGTCCTATTCCGGAATACGCGAAACGTTCCGAAGAAGAAACGGAGAGGAGAGACTAGGGAATTAGACAATTTCGACTATGTATTACGAACCGACCCACACAACGTTCCCGAATACGCGAGATATCGGAAAGAAGGGTTGGCCAGGGTCGGCTAGTGAATTTCGGGAGCCTGGAAAGGGGAGGTTTAACGAAGGGGAACGCGATTTGTCAACGCCAGGCGCAGGGACACGAATTTTACAACTGCTCGGTTCGTCCACCCGCTCCGAGGCTACGTAAATTAATCACCGATGTATATATATTGACATTATGTAAATCACGCGCGGATTATGCAAATTCGACGAGCACACACTCGCCGCGTAATCATTCCGCGAGTTATTGCACGGGACGGTCTCGGGAAACGAGAAAAAGGATCCCAAGTGGAAACGCACTCGAACGTCGCGAATAAACAGACACTTCGAATCTCGTTACTTTCTCTTCCTTTCTCTCTCTTCCTTCTCCCTTTCTCTTTCTTCCTTCCATTCGTATTTTCCACGGACCGAGAGAGACAGCGAAGGTGGAAATCACGCAGCACAGGGACGATAAACACGGGATTAATTGCGCAAGAATCGCGTTTGTTCCGAACGCCTTTTGATTCCAACGAAACGCGTCCCATTGTAATCCCTGCCTTTCATTCAGTTTTCGTTTAACGATCGCGTTGTTAATCCGGCCAGTCCTCTACTAGGCTGAACATTATTCCAAGGAATTACAAGACAAAACTACGGGATACGGTTCCGGGAAGATCGGGCCTAGATCGATTCAGCTGCACAGTCTTTTGTGACTTCTGACACGACGAAAGTCGCAGATTTTTAAACGTAGCTTGGACTTTTCTTTTTTTGCCATTTTTTTCCGAGAGAGATACTTTAATTTTTGAAACGATAGAATCGTTTGATAAGAGAGAAACGAACGGAGGAATTTGGAACGCGTCCCTTTATGGGATCAAATTTGCGACCTTTGATGCACCCTCGCGATCTGACGACCGTCTAATCGCGAAGGTTGGAACGAATGTGGATGGAGGAATATTCCTCGTGAAATTTCATTTTCATTTCTTTGTGCGATTCTTCTGCGCTAGTCCGCGTGTGTTTCATCCGAGGATAAGAAAGCGGTTTGATGATATAAAAATATCTAAAAGGTCTAACTTTAGTTTGAGACGTGGCGTGACAGCGAGTTAAGAATTCGTAAAGCTGGTTTACAAATAGACGTAGTAATACGTCAGTGATGGACATAGCGAAGAAAGTCCAGGTTTAGATCGCGAGGGTCTCTATGTTTGGCTGCAAGAAACGTAACGCGAATCCTTAGCCCCAGTTAAATGCCCAGATTTAAGTTCGAAAGGACGTAATATTATGATCACGACTCTTCTTGCCAACTTTTATGAACTGGGAAATCCAGTTCCGAGTAACCTACCCCGGACGCGTCGATAAAACGCATGTACACTATAGAATTCGGGATAAGTAATTGACAGGGCGTGACATTTTCATCTTATTAAACGCCAATTCGAGAAAGTTCACTTCCAAATCATGAATGAGAATAATGAGAATAATTTTTATCTCGCGTGAAATCATCTCAAATCTGATGTTACACCAGTCTTAATTTCCCCGAATAAATAAACAAATAAATAAATAAATTAATTAATTAATAAAAAATATACAGTGACAATTAACCCTTTGGACTCGAAGTTTTCCTCCTTGTGAGGATGCAATTCCAAGCTCTTCTTAGATTTTTATAATCTCACTAATATTCTTTATGTTAAAATTAAAAAAAGAAAATCGTGAATTTGCATGAGAAACGAACGAATAGAATAATTTTATTTCGATATTCTTAATATAATTAGTATTATCCATTGTCTAAGTGATAGCATTAAAACAAACGGTGACTGAGAGTCACCTCTCGAGTGCAAAGGGTTAAAAGCTTGAAAAATGGAGTACTACCCTGTACACAATTCACTCAGTAGGAAAATCCGGCCTAAGGCACCAATAATGAACGATAAGCCTCGTCGTAAGACCTAATAAACGCCCAATCTATGTCATCGAGCCTGTCAACGTGACCCACCTAAACCTGCCAAAACCCCTAGATAATTAAAAGCCGAAACCCTAACCTCTCCACCCTAACGTGTACCGAAGACAGGCTGGTCCCTTGCGTTCTTTCATCCATTTTTCTGCAAGAAGACGCTGCTGAGAAGTTTGTTCGCGTTAATGGAGCAGCTCGGCGCGGATTTGACGCGTCATTTAACGCAAGGATATTTGCATAGGCCCGATAAAGCGTATCAGCCGTTGAACAAAGCGTTGGCGATGACACGGGCAAGTGTGAATCCAGCCTGGGGCCACAATTTCGTCCCTCAGCGACGTTTCCATCTGGGTGGCAGGGACCGGCAGCGACGATTGGGTAGACAAGGGTGGAAAAATAGAAAAGGGAACGAGCTACCACCAGTCCCGGAACGTGGCCGTCTCTTTCGCGCGGATATTACGTAACCGTGTCGCTTTCGCGGAAAAGAGAAGAAAAAATGAAAGAAGAAGAGAGAGAGAGGGGACACGAAGGGCGGTTTCGATCGCGCCAACGATCTACCCGAAGCTGTTGCCTCCACTGGAGGGCACCAGTCTAAGCGGCCTGCTCCATTTTCAACGATCAATCCGCGGGCCACGCTGAACAGAGACGTTTCGACGTTTTATCGCGAGAATTAATCGACGTCGTTAAAAGCCGGCGTTCACGCTGCAATGTTCGACTCCGCGCCACCGTGCAACCTGTTAGTCATTATTCCACGCCCGTTGCGCCGAGTCACGTCCTTTAAGCTCGCGGTAATTGACTTTGGATAATGGTTAATGGCGATTCCTGGCCTGGCCTGGCCTCGGCATCTTTTCCGTCCTACCTGCGCGATTTCGTGGGCTAGACCATGTCAAACACGGTGGGAAGAAGATCATCAGGAGTGAACATTGAAACAGAAGCTTGAAGTGAGGGGCTATTTGGGTGCTTGAGATTTGAAGGGTTTGTGATTTGGAACTGCGATTCTTGACAATTCTTTCTTGTACCATCTCAAGAGCATGTGTCTAGTTTGAAATTTGGTGGAATAGTTGAATACTATTCAATCCTTCCATTGCAACCTGACTACTTCTTCTAGAGTCTCTCTATGATCTAGAGCAAGAGCGTTTACTATATACAAAGAGATCAAATTTCAAGAGAAAGATCAGTCTACGTTACAGGTGCCATTCTCATCTTAACCCAGCCTGGCATCCAACACCTGATCCCCAGAAGGATTCAACAAATTTCAAGAGAAGCAACTAGGAGTCACCATCCATCTTGAGCAATCTTCCCATCCCTTACAACGTCACAAAACTACAGTTTTCATTAAATGTATACTATTAAATATCAATTTTGTATTAAAATCTAAGACACCACTGACAGTGCACTCATCTGATTTGTAAATTACAATTTTTTCTTATCGTAACTTAGGATTATTTCTAAATATATCCAATTTAAAAGGAAAAGGAATTTTATCAGAACCCAAATTAATGTCTTTTGCTACGTAAAAGATGTCAAACGTTAAAAGAAAGATCAGTCTATGTTATAAACTACACCCACTATACCCCTAACTCAGGCTAACATTCACCACCTGATCCTCAAAGGAATACACCAAATTCCAAGAGTAATAATCATCGAGCAATCCTCCCCTCCCTGGAAAACGCGATATTTCGGAAAATAAAATGCAACGTACGTCCATATCCAGGTGGAAACTATCAGCAGGTCGCAGCAGACCTGGAGGAAACTGGCTGTCACCCAGATTCCACGGGACACGGCACAGGCATCAATTAATTCCCGCATTGTAGCCTGGCCGGACAATACTTCTTTCAGGTGGCCTGCGATACGCCGTGCAGATAGTTTTCCCCTAATTGTTTTGAGCAGTGCATCAGTTTGTTTTGTCCCGTTCAAAGGCGTAACACGCGACTAACTTTGTTGACGCACGAGGGGCGGCGCGTTTGCTTTGCCGCGCTGATAAACGCGCGCGCCGCGTTTGCGAGCCTATTTTCGCGCGGCGTGCTTTTTTTAGACCTCTGAGGACTGCGTGTATCGCACCCCGGAGATCTGCCGGGGATGCGCAGGTCCCGGAAACCGGGGTAGATACGAGAACGCGACAGGGGACCTGAAACCGGTCAACGACCACGAAAGTATCTGACAGCGTTTAGGGTTACTCTGGATCTCGATCGAACGTCTATCGCTATAGACTCGCGGGCTTATCGAGAATTCTTTCATCGTGCTTTCACAATGGCGGATCACGTTTGACAGTAACGTAACCGCTGAAGGGAAGCGCGTGTTGCTTGGCAAAGGCTAGAGATAATAGCAGTGGCAAGAATGGAAATGTTGCAGCTGCATTGTGATGTTTGTTCGGTTTAGAAGCTTGTAGTAAGGTCGTACAAGGTCAGGGTAAAATTGTAGTACAACCGTGGAACCGGGTTATTCTTGGCAAGATATGGCCGAAGTTGGAAATCTATTTTTTGCTCTTTTTGGTTTCAAGATCTTTGAGCCTCTTCGTTTAGTCCGTATTTGGCTTATTTATTCAGGTGAAAACTTTGTTCCTTGACAGGGATTTCAGATATCTTTCGACTAGAGAGTTAACGTCGACTTTTATCGGGATAAAAGCTCGATTATATATATACCCACTTCCTTCCATCCTAATAGTATATTTAGACACACATTAAAGGTAGCTCCAGTGTTAAGAGTAAAGTATTATACACGAGAAGCGAGCGAAGTTAACGGGGTCTCAGGAACAGTTTCCTCCTTCGGCTATTTAAAACCCGCCTTAAAGTCCCAACAATTAATAACCCCGAGCAACCGACGCAGAAACAAAGACCCCCAATAAAAGACGAAAAATAGTTTCCACGTATCACCCGAATCTGTAGAATCCAAGAAATGCTGGAATACCCCGGGTCTGGTACTACAATTCCAACCCCGTGGCATATAATTCAGCATCAGCTGGCGAGCAAAAAAAGATACGCGAGGAAAAATCCAGCGAAATTCTCCAACGTTTGCATCACTCGCAAGAGTAGAAGTTTCTCAACTTGCAGAGGTTCACGACAACCCGGGATAAAACTCCCGTCGACAGACTCGCGAGAGGCGATTATTAGGGTCCGTGAGTCGTCGTTTCCGAGCGAAACGAATCTCATTCATGCGAGTGAGAACCGGTGGGAACGATCCTCGGTAATCGTGCGCCGCCGAATCGATCGTTCCCGATTTAAACGGAGGCTTGTCTCTTTTTTTCCTCCTTTCCTTTTTCTTTTTCCTCTTTTTTTTCGTTCTTCTTTCTCTTGGCTAAGGAAACTCGCTGAACCCTTCGAGGCGTCCCGATTTCGGCCGCGCCGCGCTCACGAGGATCCGCCCTCGTCGAGAGCCCACGTCCTCGTGTGTCTCTCTAATATTTTTACACCCGGCGACTGGAAAAAGCGCGGATCGATAGTTATATTTATAAACGCATCGTTCTGAAACAAATTCATGGAAAATAGATGAAGCAGACACGCGAGAGCTCGGGAAGCCTGGCTGGCCAAAATTAAACTTCGAATGCAAGTTCCGGCTTCCAGTCGTCGGTTTGCCACGCCTCGTGTAATCCTCAGCCTCGCGAGCGTCAAAGGGTTCGCGAGTCGCTGGTACAACCTGCCGTTCCAACGAATGGGATCGAGAACGTGTTACAGCGACGGTAAATAGCTCGAATGATGCGTAACAACGCCGATACATACGGCGAGATGAAATTCGCGTGAATGGAGAACATGACTCGTTCCTAGTCCGAGCGTGTACAATGTGACGGAGATACGAGTTAAGAATGTTGGCTCTAGAATGTTTGATATTCGTTAAGCTCGGAGCTCTCGCTGAAAGACATTTCTTTCCGTCCTGCTTCTGCAATTTCTAGTTCAGCACCCGGGCGATCTGTGCCTGGTTAAACTCGCTGCCGATTTTGAAACTTCTCCAATGAACTTCTTCAGCCGCTTCAAGTGCGAATCTTCAATGAGGCGAATGGTGAAATAATTTTATAATTATCGAGAAACGCGCGAGATCGTCCCTAGAGATTGTAATAATCCGAAATTTATTCGAAGCTGCTTAAGAAATTGCGCTGTGAGCAAATATCGTGTAAGAGAGCAGATATGGTTGACCTGTACTACTGAAATGCAAGAAGCAGCGGATGCAAGGAGTAAGAGGGAATAAACTGATTATGGTCAGCCATCTTTGCAACTAATTTGTCTGTGCATATCTCGCAAGGTACCCGGTGTGATTCAAAGGATATTACACGATAAGATTTAAACGAGTTATTTGTATATCATTTGCTACTTACGCCAGGTTCGTAGCTTTAATTGTTTGGAGAAAGATTTGATAGCGAAATAATTTAAAGAATTATACAAAAGCGAAGGTTTATATTGATGTTTGTTGTTAGTGATTTATCCGATGAGAAATTAATTATTAAATAAACAATAAACTCGTGGAGGTACGTTTTAATACCGGTGAAATGATAAAGAGAAATTTTCATGGGGAAGCAATTTACAACGAGAAACCTTTAACTGTCTTAAACGCAAAAATCTCTGGCTCTAAAAGCCTCTGGGATCTCACTTGCGGGGAAAGTTCGAATACAGGAAATTAGACCGCGTTAAACCATTCAAACCTCTCCTCTACCATTTTTCCCTATCTTCAATTCATAAAGAAAAAAAGACCACCCAACCGGATTATCGGACTATTATTCGAATCCGGATCTTTACCAGACAATTGCTTTACCGAATCGAACAATCCAAAGCATCGACAGACTGCTGTCCCTAAATCCAAACGTTAGAAAACTCCTATAGCCGTCTCTAAATCAAACAAGAATCGTGATAGGTTTCGCAGACATATTCTACTGTTGGTCTCCTAAAAATCTCTACGAAGCTTGAAATCCGATTGAAATCCAGAAATTTGCCAAGGAAATTTCATGGAATATCCAAGAACTTTAAAATACATTTACTTACAACCTATTCAAACTAGCAAATAGCTTACAAATACACACTACTGTTTAACACAATTCCTATACCCTTGTACTGATGTTTTAACACTCTCGCAATTTAATACAGAAATATAAACTTAACCACTAACGCTACCAACGATATTCCATCATAAACCTAAACATCAGTCTAACAGTCCCGGGAGACCAATTATAGAATCTCTCTGTTTCCTAACCTAAATGTTCTCCATTCGAACGTGTCTCTAGCAATCTCGATCCCATCCGTTTGTCACATCATTCAACGCAATCAGCAAGAAGAAGACAAATGGAAGAATCAGTGACTTACGGGTGAGAGACGCGCCGGTGTAGACTCCTCATGGACATGGCTCTGTTCTTGCGATTCGAGCTCGAAGTGGATCCGTTCGCGCTTCCGTTCGGCGTGGTATGGCGTGGCGCAGCTGCTGGGGGAGCGGACTGCTCCCCCGTGGCCGCCACGGCCACCGCCGCCGACGTGAGGCCCCCCGAGGTCGCCAGGCCGGTACGCCGAAACGGGCCCGAGCTAGCCGCTAGTCGGCGTGCTAATCTGCGGGCGAGCCGACGGGCCAGGCGCGCCCCTGCAGCACCGGCACCCACGCTGACGGTCTTTCTGTCCCACCCCCCGTGGCCAGGGGGTGGTACACGATGCCTGGTGACTGCTCCGGCGACGCTGCTCTGCGCTCTCTCCTCTCTTCGCCGCCTGTCCTCGCGCCTATTTCACCTGCACTCCGCGGCTCCTCACCGGCCCGATCACTGCCTGTCACCTAGGCCTCTTCTAGGATCAACGTGACTTTTCGTGCATCAACGCCGATAAGTATGGCAATGGGCAAGCTTCTAGCTGGCGAGGTGCTTTGATCTTGAGGATCTGTTTCTTGTGGTAACCGTGGTGCGCGGTTGGACTGGCTGAAAAGAGGTCAGAAGTTTCAGTTAGGTGGGTTAGATGGTTTGCCATGGAGTTTTGATTAGAATGTACAAATGGCTAGGTTCGTGGAATATTTTGCAACTTTTGCAAATATTTTGTAACAGTGTTGTTATTAAGATCTTTTACATGCGTCACGACGTTAGGTCTCTGGGTATTAAATTAATTCTATGTACAAGTCTCGCTGTAAACTGAAAGTTTGCATCGGATTGATACATTTTTTGAGCAACTGATTTTGAGGGTCCTTTGGATACGCGTGCACTTGATTGATACGTGTACACCAAAGTGCTAGATTACAATTTTTCAGAATTACAGCTACTATAAATTTTCGATAGCGTACTTAGGCTTGAATTGAACACGTACTTGAAACAATTAATTACAAATTGGTAACAAGGTATTCTCAGTTTTCATACCCGAACACGCCCGCACAATATTGCTTTTTTTCAGTGAACAACTTAATTATCCACGTTATAAACTATTTCACTAGCCTTACAAATAAAAATCAAATGGAACGATGCCGAGCTGTGCTGCTGCTCCATTTCATGTAACCTGTTCTTGGCCAAGTGCACGCGTACTCGACGAATTTTCAAAATCGATTTCCCCCACAACGAAGACTTTTACAAAAAAAAACCTTTCTTCTACATTCTTGGCTCGAATTTACACGAGAATTCGCTTTCCTCTCGACTGTACGTAAATTTTATACACTTTCGTTAAATCTTTGTACAACTGCCACTGTATACAAAATATATGCATCCATAACAGCTAAACGGTGTCTTTGACGGTCTCATAACAGAAACCAAATTGTACATCCGGGATGCAGAATACAACAAAGGTGAATTTGAATGAATTCCAACGAGTGGCTAATGTGTTGCGTGCATACATACTCTGACCTACTCGAGCCAGCTTTTTTCTGTTTCTAAAGGAGCTCGACTGTTTAGTCAATTTCGTGTGGCACGAATTTCGCGTGATTTCCCCGCGACACTAAACATGTACACGTGATTTTTATCGTCGATCAGAACGTGTTACGGTACGAGCACCGTGTTGATTCGCGTTTCGTGGCCCCGGGAACATTTTTGAGCTGCGTGGCTCATTTGCAATGATAAAGAGGAAACAATGTCAAGGGCTTTCGAATAGGAAGCAGTTGAACAAAGAAAAAGAAAAGAAAGTTTCGAGCAACGTCACGCCTTGGTCTAACGCTATACGCTAAATATTTATCCCATTTCCCTGGATGCTGGCCAGAAATAAACAAACGCGACTCGAGGATCCAGAAGGCGAGGAGGCTCTTCTGCGTGGCGTTGAAACAAGAAGGGAAAACAAATACAGAAGTTCGGACGCAGAGGCGGTAGCTAATTAATTTTCACGCAAAGTCTTGCTGCTCTTCTCTCAACGATTCCATTCGGCTACTGTCTGATTTTAATTATCCTCCAACACACGAAAAACCCGTGCAACGCTTTGATTCCATTCCATTTAACGTGCGATCCGCGTCTGTTACGTGTTTCCAAGTGGTAAAGTCAACTGAAAACTCAACGAAACAAAATCGTTAACAAAACGGAAAAAAGTGGGCTCGACGGTGTGGTAATTAACATAAAAATGATGTTTAAACTGAGTAGCGAGGATAGGAGGAAAAGGTGGACGTAAAAATAATTCGTACCTGCGAAGGAATCACGAGGTGGCCGAGAACGCGATTCGAAACCGGCGATTCATCCCACTTCGTTGCTGGATAGGTCGATACACGCGATTCGACGTCAGTGATCGAACATCAGGCTCTCCTCGGTGTAGTTATCGGTGTATCACAGTTTGTAGATCCGACGCATGCCCCGCGATCGACCATCGTTTCCATTAATTACACTCGCATTTCAGCCTGGCACACTCTGTGTCGCGCCCCCTTTCATTCACACCCATCTCCTTGAGCGCACGTGTTCACCTAATCCTCGTTTAATATATCTTAGTATCACAATGGACGATTTTATTTTTCTATCTTGCTTGTGTTAATAATTTATATACTCCCTCCTCCTCTTCTATGTCCCACCTTCTTCTTTTTCTCTATCTTCCTCTTCCTCTTAATATTTGTTTAAACCTTAAGCTTAGAAATCACAGTCGCGAATTGATACGGATCTCCGTAGCATGTGCTGCTGCTGTTGCCGTTGCTCGCTAGAAACGATCACACCGCCTCGTATATCAAGCATGCCCTCCTCGCTCTTTCTCTCTCGCTCTCCACGCGCTGCACACGATTGGTAGGTACGACTAGTCACCGATTACTCTCCTTGGAAAAACGATGGTTGGCCGCTGAACGATTCCGAACGATTCGGTTCTCGAAGGGCTGCACGTATACACGGTGCTCTCCCCGATTATCTTTCGTTTATTCGCCTCCTTTCGTTTATTTAATATTCGCTCTGGGACGGAATGCGCGTGTTCGTTCGCCAGCCGTGTGTGCGTGCGGCCGTCTCACACCTGTTCGACGGAAAAACTCGACACGAGAGAAAGCACAGGATTATTCCGCGTCTATCTGCCTCTGGAAGGAGTTTCACTATCGACCATCAATGCGCACGTGCGGCCGACGGGCAATGTGCCGAATCTCTGACGAGGAGGACGCATAAAAACGACGTCGATGGGCGGCCTCAGAATCGAGACACGGCTGCGAGTCGCGGGAAACGAGTTGCCGTGGTCGCGTGCTTCGCGTCGCTGCCTTCTCGCTGTACCCTGCGTTTCGTCGCTACGACGCGATTCTTCACGTTCCGCTGGGCCACGCACGAGTATCCAGGTGCCATCCTCTCTTTCTCTCCGCTGTTGTGTCGTATCTGCTTCCCTTTCTTTTTCTTCTTCTTCGTCTTCTCCTTTTTCTTCTATCCCACCACTCTTTCTCTCTTTCTTTGTCCCTCTATCACCATCTACTTATGTCCGTCTCCCTCTCGCGCGTTCTTTCTCGCTCGTTATTACTGATCACCGTATGTTCCGTCTCTCTCTCCGTCGACGATGCGTCCGAGCATCGTTCGAAAGAACCAGATGTCGCGGCGACCGTTATTCTTCCCTCTCGATCCTGTCAAAAATCACACATCTCAGCTAAGTATCGTCGTCACTGAACGTCGGTGCGCATCTCCGACGGCAGTTCGACGGCATGGCAACCTACACACGTAACGGGACTCGGTGGCGCGATAGTCTCGATGCCGTGCGACCGTCAATCGATCGAAAATCATCTGCCCGCCTCGAGTCGTACTCCACCGCTCCTCGCTGGCACGCTTCGACTCGATCCAGCCGTGTTTCTCGCAAGCCCATCGACTCTTCTGCTCTAGGATGGTGGCGGGGGAAATCGACGTTCGACCGACGACCACGGCGACTTGTCACTTCGCTTCTGCTGTCTCTCACTCGACCGCCACTCTGTTTCTAACGATATATCCGTTCCGGGTTCTGCCAACGGCCGCTAACGACATCTGATTTTCTTCGATTGCGATCCCGCCGCTTATCCGACTGCCCTGCCTTTCTCTCTCTCTCTCACTTGCTCGCTCGCACTCTTTCTCTCTCTTCCTCTCTCTCTCACTCGCTCACACTCGCTCGCTCTTTCTCCCCTACTCCCTGCCCGTTCTCACTTGCCCTCTCTCTTTTTTCTCCTCCGTCCTTCTTCCGACGTCCTGTCGCGTTACTCGGATAGATGTAGCCAGTGTACACCAGTGGCCGCGCACACGCTTTCTCTGTCTCTCTCGGTCAATCGCGACCAGCCATTATTACCGAGTAATCCCGCGACTGCTTAATTACTCTCGATACCGCACTCACCGCCGATATATCTCGATACTTCCCTCTCGAAGCACGGGACACCGACAACACGGCTTGCTCGCGTGACCCGTTTACGTTTTGCAGTTTTCTTACCCCCCGATGACACCACCAGCTCCTTTTCTCTTTCTCTCTTTCCTTCTTTATCTTTCTCTAACTCGTCCCGTCTACGATTCACTCTACGTTGTCAGCACTCCACTCTTCCGAGGACCGGTTGTTCGTTTCGACGTGTGGCGCACCGTTGATCCTTCTCTCTGCGACTGTCAAACGAAAAGAGACTCGTTACGAAGAATCGAACAGAACACGACGTCCACGATGTCGAGTGTGTCGTTTTTCCAATTGTTTTTTCCGTTAAGACACACGCGCGCGCGAACTTCGCTTTATCTTCCCCTTACCCCCACCCCGCCGCCTTTTGTAACGGTTTTCTCTTAACCTCGACACCTACGATTCCTTACGTTTGCCTGTCTCCCTTGCTCTCCCTCACACGCTCGCACTCACCTCTCTCAACCGTACACTCTCTTTCGTTTTCTCTCTCTCTTTCTCGCTCTCGCGACTTTCATTCATTTCGACATACTCGAAGGGCGCGACGTTTCCTTTAAGACGATCCCATACACGCGCCCCGCTCCTGTCCTTATCGATTATGACGCATACTGCATGGAGAAAGGCTGCCCACCCGTCGACGGCCAAAAAGGATTCCCCGCGTGAACAGTTCGCAGATCCCTCTGCTTGCCTAGCCCACGACAAGAGAATCCGCGAGAATCCGTGCACGGGTGTCGCAAGTGTGTGTGTGTGTGTGTGTGTGTGTGGGTGCCTGCGGCAGCCGTGTTACGTGTATAAGCGTAACCCCGACCTCGATGTTAGGCGGCTGATAGCCGGCCTCACACTGATACGGCTCCGTCGTTACGACCACGGGCCATACCCGCCCCTTCCATACCCCCACCATACCGACCGAAAAAAACTACACCCCTCTTTAGAGGGACGACCGACGCGCCTCTCCGCGGCGTTTGTGTCAAATAATTCGTCGGCCCTTCGATTCCTACGCAACGCGCATGCGCTAACCGCCGAACCAACGTTTTTCGGACAGAATTGTATGCTGTTCCGTACCACCTGACATTTTTTTATGGCTTCGATACTACGAACATTTCGATCGAATATTTCGAATGCGGTCCTTTGACGATATGATTTGTTGACAGGAAATATCAAAAGGAACGCTTTACTTTCTTCGCGTAGACTATCTTACTATGCTACTTTACAGCAGAGATAAAAATATAAAACTTTATGTATTATGCATACATGTTTTAGTTTTTCTTTATAATTCTAGCAAGCTAATATGTCTATATGTTTATAACCTATCATTTTGTTACCGTGTCGGGCGATTGCATTCGATCGCAATGTACGATTCAAATTTGAAAAATTTCTTTAAAAAACATCCAACATTTCCGCATACCGGAAAATATACATGAGAAACAGTAATGATAAATACAGAATAAATGTAGATTTTTATTAATTTTTAATTCTACTAGACATATTTTATTTTTAATAAAACCAAATTTTAATACGAGGAATATTCAACATTACCATAAAAAGGAACAAAAGTAACCGTTTCTATGCTAACATAGAAACATATATTTTATCTTTCCGTTCAATTAACCTTCTTTTAATGACACTTTGTTAGAAACGTTCCATTCGCAGGTATGTGTTGAACATTGGTTGCGTGTGTAAAGGAGTATTGCAGGACTATGCTTTATGTGGCGTTTCCTGCGGCACGAACTAACACTGAGGTTATACTATACCGAAATCATATATACGTTGACTACGTTTAATCGATGCCGCTGATAAAGCCAGTATGAATATATAGAACGAATTTCATTCGTTGTCTTGTAAGTTTAATTTTGCTATTAATAGGTAGATTTTTTCGGTGTGCTCTTTTATACGGCCTGTACTTTATGTTCATGGATAATTTGATAATAATAAATATATGTTTTCTAACATATAATTTATTAAGATATCAAAGTATATCATTTTACGATTGTTGTCAATAACTTCAGTTATAAACTTGTTTTTCCATTTAGGCATACTTACGTATATACATAATTTTTTAAATTTTCTTCATTTTCATATGCATTTTTACCAATATTCTAGTTAATCAAAAAATTACACAAAAGAAATGAAGGAAGGCATTATGATATAATCCTATTATTATGTATCGTATAAGAAATAAAAAGAAACATCAGTCATAAAAATAAAAATGTAAAATGTATAAAAAAAAAGTATAATTTTCAAATTACTTACCCTATATTGATATTTATGTTCTTGTTTTAAAATCATGTTTAAAATCATAACGGCATTTGGAACCATTCGATCGCTACAACGTAGAGTATCTGTGACGACATCTTTTCGTACACGCTGGAACTTCCTTCTGTCTTTTCTTATTCAAATTTTCTATCTACACCAAAAAATCTTTAATCTATTAATAACTTCGTATAATATGATCTTCAATATATATTTTTTTATAAATATTTGCTTTAAAATAAATATTTACCATGTACAACTATAAATTACTGTTCAATCTTAATTCAAGGTTAGTAACAATAATCTATTGTTGTAAAATAAGAAAATACACAAAACTACATTTTATTCTTACCAGTCGAGTTATCATCTTGCTCACTTACGCTTAAACTTTAAAATAACTTTAAATACGCAATAAAACTGTTATGTTCTCTAAATAATTTCAGGAGACAGTACGCACAACGATTCCATTGGAAAGATTCGTTTGAAAAGATATCCGCGTTTCAAATTACAGATGTCGCCAGTATCCAACGGAGCTTTCCGTTAATCGCCCGATGTAGTGTCGATGGATCGAGAAATCGTATAGTATCGACCAGAACAGCGGGTGCAGTCTGTCAGAAACACTAGAGACGGGGTTTTTGTTCTGTCGGAATTGCACGGTTCTGAGTAGACTTTTTTTCTTCTCAAGAGAACGAGTAATGCTATCGTGACGCTTGTGCAACAGAATTGTGTTGCGCGAAAAACAGCATTTATAACAGTTTTCTTTTACGTTCTTCCAAAGAACGACAGTATTTTACACCGGACTACTGCTATAGCCATTTTTGTAGTCCTACGCTAAACAAACGTGCCTCTTGTGATCCGCAATGGCGGAGACAAATGGGGCCGCAAATTTAAATACGAAAAATGGCAATTTCATCTGTGGCGTCGTCGAAGGTTAATCAACGATTTTTTTATTGCATGAAACATACGTATTTGATCATCGTTTGTAATGGTTTTACGTAGGAGGGGAAATGATTGGAATGCGTTATTCGTTACAATATTCAGTATCATTTGCATAAAATATCAATTGATATTTCAGGATTTTATGGGCGACCTTGGACCACAGAACAAAGGAAGGATTTATTTCAAAAGCAAGTATTTCAAATTAATTTTTATTAAGTTCCAGCGGAGTGGTAAAGACTTTACTTTAAGCTCCCCTACTTATTAATTTTCAGGTTAAAAAAATGGGGAATGGATTCATATTTATATGCACCCAAAGATGATTACAAGCACCGTGCATATTGGAGAGATTTATATACAGTAGAAGAAGCAGAACATTTAACTGGATTGATAACAGCTGCGAGAGAATGTGGCATTACATTTTATTATGCATTGTCTCCAGGGTTGGATATTACTTATTCAAGTTTAAAGGAAGTTACTATATTAAAAAGAAAATTAGAGCAAGTTAGCCAATTTGGGTGTACTGCATTTGCTTTATTATTTGATGATATAGAACCAGAAATGAGTGAAGCAGATAAAGAAGTATTTCAATCTTTTGCACATGCACAAGTATGTATTAATTGATCAAATTAATATAATAATAAAATACTTTACTTTTAGTTAATTTTAACAATCTATTTATAGGTTTCTGTAACAAATGATATTTTTCAACATCTTGGTCAACCCAAATTCCTATTATGTCCAACACAGTACTGTGCAACACGGGCAATGCCAAATGTAGCATCTTCAGAATATCTTAACACGCTTGGTAGTAAATTAGCTCAAGAAATTGATATAATGTGGACTGGTCCTAAAGTAATATCCAGACTTTTAACTGTTGAATCCATTGAGGAGATTACAGAAGTTTTAAGAAGGCCACCAGTCATATGGGATAATTTACATGCTAATGATTATGATCAGAAGAGAGTATTCTTAGGACCATATGCTGGTAGATCTCCTGATCTAATTCCTAAACTGAGAGGTGTTTTAACCAATCCGAATTGTGAATATGGTGCAAATTTTATAGCTATCCATACATTAGCACAATGGAGCAGATGTAATGTTGATGGCAAAAGAGACTTAAGTTTGAGTGAGTATTTAGTTGTTTCTAATTATAAAATACATTTAATTTTTTATTATATTGTCTTCATTTTGGTTTTTGTAGATGATACTGTATCAGCTGACATAAAATTGGAGACTGAAACAGAGGATGGTGTCCTTGGTGAAGATGTTCCTTCAACAATGTCTCCAAACATATATCATCCACGGCACGCTTTGAAAAATGCTATTAATGATTGGTTAGTGGAATTTAATAAAAAACGGAATGCATGGGGTGTTATAGCAAAACCACA
The DNA here is from genome assembly GCF_001483705.2 of Eufriesea mexicana. Taxonomy (NCBI): domain Eukaryota; kingdom Metazoa; phylum Arthropoda; class Insecta; order Hymenoptera; family Apidae; genus Eufriesea; species Eufriesea mexicana. The sequence goes on along the minus strand of NW_016911411.1, from coordinate 453,898 downwards.
ACCATGCGTTGCTCCAACAGTACCAATTCCAATAATTCCCTCTGTGAATACATGTATGAGTCTGACGTCGACGACGACTACAACTAGTGTTCCCGCAACGTCTACGCAAGTAAATAATTCCAATCACCTTCAAGCATTAGCCGAAGTTTGCTCAACTGTGACAGCCAGTGATAGTTACATACAATCTTCCTCTGTTCCTGTTATGAATTCTTTGGTATCTGAAACAACTGTTGTTAGCGAACCCATTATTCCATCAATTTCTACTAGTGTGGAAAATGTACCAAGTTCAAATATTTTATCATCCATGGAACCAATGGATTGTAACACAACACCTAATAATTCCCCAGCACATACAGCCAAGATTCAAACAGAGGATGATGCAATGGTAGAAAATACTTCTGTAAGTTTTTCTCAGTGTCAACAGTGAAATTTGTAAAATTTATGTAATTCTTTACTTTACTTTTCAGACATGTAGTGAAGCCTCTGGAAGTATGCAAGTGGAAGTGGATGGCACTTCTCCTGTTGTAAATGGTACACAGATGATCGTAGAAAACGATAGTGAAAATCATGATAGCGGCGATAATGCAGATCAAGAGTCTCAGGAATCGATTGATACCGATAAGCGATTGACGCAAGAAGACCTATCACTATTATGCGATCTTTTCTATTTACCATTTGAACACGGTGGTCAAGGCATTCAGTTACTGCAAGAGTTTAACTGGTTGAAAAGTAATGCTTATGTTGTAATGAGAAAGCAGAAAGAAGATGAAACTGCATCTGAATCTGATGTATGTAATTCTTTGATCGATACATTATAATTAAATCATATGCATAAAAAATTATTTTAAATAAACTTCTAGATCGAAGAATGGCATACGCGGGCAGCTAAATTAAACGACATGTGCAATGCTGTAAATAGACTATTTCAAAGACTTACATACTGTAATAATCGTGAGTTGTTATATGATCTGTATTCGTATGTATGGGACATGCGAGGAGTCGTGTCTCTCTTAAACAGTTACGTGAAATGGTTGGGTAAGTTGCATTTTATACCTATAATAAATTCAGTATATTTATTAGTATGTTGTTATGTTTTGATATTCCTTCAAAAAAGAGAAGTAAAAGTAAGAAAGATATTTCAAATTATATAGAAAGAAATACCAAAAGCATTCCAGTAACAGTGTTCTCTTTTAATACTGTTTAAATATTTCTTAATTCCTTGATTGTCCATTCTTTTAAATGTAACTATATGGAAATAATAATGTTAGAATATATGAAGAAAGTTCATTCAAGATGGTAGTATGCTGGTACAATGATTAAAATAAAGAAAAATGAATTACATATTACTACAATACAAAATTACAAAACATATAAAATGTTATTATATTTTATTTTTTCTTTACTTTTTGTATTATATTGCGGATGAGTAGCCAGTATTTGTTGTACTACAGATGAGTGCTGTTATTAATTTTTCTCAAAAGTACTATAATTTATTACCTATACTTGTATTTCAGAACAAAAGTGTCTCGAGTATTGGTAAGTGTAATGTTCTATCTGTCTTTTTAACTCACTCATTTTGTCTTTTTACAAGAAAGATGTGTTTTTTAATGAATTATGCTATAATTTTTGCAACTAATAGAAATTTATAATTTTGTAGAAGTTGAAATCACAATTTAATACACTAAAAAATACCTTTTTATATTGTTTTTCAAACATCTTTTTAAACTTAGATCTAAAAATATTTTTCTTTTAAATCTTTCAATGATTCACACTATATCTTACACTCCACTTCCTTGTAAAATGACATAATTTATACAATCATAAAACACGCAAAAAACATTGATTACTGATTCCATAAGTTACTGATGTTTTGTTAATCTGCTTTTAAAAACAACAAAACTATTTATTTTTTATAATGTAATTATCAATAAATAAAAATGAATATTACTATTTTCAATTAGTGATAAACGTTTTAAAAAATTAATATTTATTATTTTGTAAAATATTTTTATAAAATATTAAATATTGTAATATAAAAGTATAATATATACAAATACATATATACAAGACTAGAAAAAAAATCAGTTTGTCAAATTTGCTAATTTTTTTCGAAAAGTTATTTTTAATGATGTGGGTACCTTTTAGGTAATTAGGATATGAACATACATCGGTAATAACTGGAATTAAAATATTTCATAGATCGCATATCTGTGAAATTGTATTTATACATTTGTTTCTGCGCTTTAGAATCAAATGTACTGTGTGGCGCGCGTAAACGAATAAACAGGGTTGCCGTAAGTCAAAATTAGAGCAAATTAAATATACAAGTTGTACTTACTTTTGTTACTCAATACATTCATATCTCCTAAAAGAATACAAACCATAACTGCATTATACAATTGCACCAAACATTATTTCTTATACAAAACTAAAACACAAACTTAATCAGTTATTTTATATTTAAAAGTAATTAAAATAAATTTTTTTACTTTTAACTATATATAGTTTTTTATAAAATAATTTTCTTATTTATCGACTAACGGCTTCCTACTTATAGTTCTAATAATGAATAAAGAATGTCCCAGCATTTCTCATGTTTTCTTTAATTTTTTCTGGTCATAATTTTCATTTCATGATTAAAATATAATTAGAGTAATCCATAGGATTACAATATATTATTACAGTAAAATAAATCACGAAAACAAAGAGAATTGATGTGACGTTTTAGCGCAATATTTGGTGGAAGGATCTTCCATAGTAAACACTTTCTGGGAAATTATTTAACAGCATCTATGTGGACCTGAACAAATACCGTGTTTTAAATAACCTTGTGCCAGCTATTAACATATTGGCTGACTTTCTTTCACAGATAATGTTTAGCAGAAATTTATTATTTGCACTCATACTTAAAAATTCATAATTGATTTAAAAATCTATAGTAGATATCTAAAGCGGTATCATAGAGAAAGAAAGAAAGTAATGTTTGCAGTAAATAATTTCTGTCGACAATATAAGTGTATGAGGAACAGTACAGCTTCAATTCACTGACTAACGTGCGTTTCTGTGTTTTTTGTCTTGTTGATAGCGTTTGGCAGATTCCCGTCGACGATGACAACGTTTACCCAGGGAAGCTATACATGTATGCGATTCACCAGTCTGAGTAATCCAATAAAAAGCGCGCGACTAACAAAGCTTCAAATCGGTGAAACTCATGATAAAATTTCAATGTGTGTTTGAAGCTTTGTGAAAGAACCATTATAATTAATATAAACAAGAGATTTGCGCGTAGAAGCAGCGTTCTGATGCCTTGAAGGATCTATTTGTATTCAACACAAATATCTTTAGTACTTAATGTAGTTTGGTACATGATGGACATACTTTTTTATTGTGCAAAAATTTCCCCAAAATTTTGTATTACTATTTTATTTTTGTAAGCTGTCTATGAATATTCTTTGATTTTTGTTTTGTTTTACAATTGTTATCTCTGTGATTGCATTTGAGTTTATATTTATATATTGCGTTTATATATACATATGTATATATATTATAATTGGAGTAACCTATGGAAGTAATAGAATAATATATATATATATATATATTATTCTATTACTTCCATAGGTTACTCCAATTATAATATATATACATATGTATATATATTATAATTGGAGTAACCTATGGAAGTAATAGAATAATATATATATATATATATATTATTCTATTACTTCCATAGGTTACTCCAATTATAATATATATACATATGTATATATATTATAATTGGAGTAACCTATGGAAGTAATAGAATAATATATATATATATATATATGTGTGTGTGCGCGTGTGCGTGTGTGTGCGCGCGCGTGTGGTGTGTGTGTGTATGTATGTACTAAATACACTTGCAGATTGTATTAACATAAATTTTCTTTTCTTTGTAAAGATAACATTTCAGTGAATTTTGTGTGGTAATAATTTTTGCATGTAAAGTAAGTTCATCACAAATTCCTAAAAAATTGGCGAAGTCAGGACAATCTTATGATGTTGAGAGCTATTCCTGAGAATTATACTGGTCAAACACAACCAATGAAAGTTGTGTCTTCTGTACTCTTTTTTATTTTTTCAAATTTTTTAAGCTATTTATTATTTGCAAGAATCAATAAGGTTTATCACAAATTATGCTTTTATTGCGTTCATTGAAGACATCTTTTGTAAATTGTGAATGACCAGTAATACATCCTCCTTTTGCCAACTTGCCTGTACTAATTTCTTTTAGTTCCAGAAACTGTATTCTTTTCAGGAGTGATAGGAGTTTTATTTCAGGCGCATTTTGGCAAACTGGATTACCATTCCACCCAATCCCATTTTCCTTTCCAATATCTCAGGAATTTGACATTGCGCGAACTTTGGTGCAACATTCTTCAAATATTAATTTTTTTATTGTTACTCTTTACTTTAGTCATAATTGGTTCAACATTAATATCAATATGCAGTCTTCTGATGTAGAGAATTTACTCTCCCTTTAATGAGACTCGTTTCCTATAAAGTACGTTATGAGTTTCTTGTTCCTTTTTATTTAAAAATTGTTCAGTAGACATATGATCAATCAATTTTAAGGCAATCAAGTTACATATGGTTTTATTGGTTAACGAAATGGTGCACCGTAGTTTTTGTGTTCGATTGATGGGTTTCTTTATCTCGCTAATACTATTTTCTTAATTTTTGAAATAATGTAAAAAGCATGGTAGTGCGAACGAGATAAGGAATCATAAAACGCCATTGATCGAAGTCTACTTATGCATGTTACAAATTTTAAGCAAAATTAGTGTTCAGAGCAGTGGAGGCCATTTCATAATAAATTTTAAACTGCATAATCGCGCGTACATCACGTTTCGTATTTTACCAATTTATTAAAGCTGTGTACTGTGTCTTGGAACAGGGTTTTCAAATGGCTGGAAAGAAACTTTTATGAGTGGAGATCAAGAACCATGGGTATTCCGTGGAGGACTTACTGCTGATCTACAGGTATATTTGTCTATCATATATTTTCAGCTAAGAAAATATATCAATTAAGAAGAAAAAAATCTAACACATGTTTCTTCTTACAGAGATTAATTCCAGTGGACAGTGGTAATGACTTATTCGTTTATAAAGCACCTGAAGTGCCCAGTAGTAAAATCTACACAATTAGGCCTTACTTAACAAGTGATGAAAATGCAGTTTATGCTGTGTGCAATAAAATTTGTGGTTGTGTGGCATCATCTGCAGTTGCAGATCGGTAAACGGAATATTTCTATTATACAAATTATGTTCTTTATTAAAGTAAATAATTTTAAATACTGAACTCTTAACCATAGATTAGTCGGCGGTTTTCTAACTCTGAGTCCAGAACTGTGTATGGTTGTCGAAGATGAAAATGGTATAGTAGGTTATGCACTGGCTGCCTTAAATGTAAAGACTTATAATCAGAAATTAGCTGTTTCATGGATTCCTGAATTACGATTGAAATATCCATTAGAGGACAATATTAATGAATTGCCGCAAAATGTTCAGGTATTTATTTGTAGATCATTATCATTAATTGTTTAAGGAAATAAAATTTTGTAATTTATTAATTTTTGGTATGTGTAGGATGCCATACGGTATTTTCATTCGTTTACTTCGGATGTTTCTGAACAGTTGTGCAGACAACATCCATCGATGCTGTTATGCGCCATATTACCAGGTGTTACAGACCAATCTGTCCCTAAAAGATTAATTACGTGTATTCTCGCGGCTTTAAGAGCGAACGGTAAATAACTTCTTACATAATTTTGTAAGTAATATTCATTGTATGGTCTGTCTTGTAAGAAAATAATTTGTTTTCAGGTTCATTCGGTGTACACACTATAATGTCAAGTATGGATAAAGAATCTCACGAATTTTATAGTAAATTAGGTTTTGTCGATTTAAATCTAGCGCACGAGGAACATCCTGGAATCAAAACAATGTGTAGAAGTTTCTAACAAAGAGTGAGTACACCAGTGATATTTGTGAATAAAGTGTATTTGCTCGGACCATCTTCAAAGAAGGCTTCTATGGCTTAGAAACGAAGTTTCGAATAGCGTAGAAATTTATTTATTTCTAAAACAGTCCGAGGAAGCCTTCTATTTCTATCGTGTATTTTCGTGCAACAGACAAGACCGATTCGTCGAGAATATTTTCCTAGGAGTAGAGGAAAAGAGAATGCAGGCAGATTTTATATTACACAATTTTTAATCACTCGTACTTCCTTTCTAAAAACTGTCCTACAAGATATCTGCCGTCTTAAACCATAAGTAGGAAGAAGACAGAAATGAAAAAATCACCCAAATGTGTTTAATGATGTATGTGCATAAGTTGCATATATGACATGAAGTAAGTCGCAAGTTTGAAGAATGTAAAAGAAAGTATAAAACGTGCAATAGTAATATTTACACAGAGCAAAAAACGAATCAAGACACAGAGGGAAAATGAGGATCTGTTAATTTTATGAATATTTGTGTCTGTGAGTACAATGCTATGGGATTTTAGTATATCCAGTATGCTTGTATGTTAATAGGAAATCTTCTTAAAGATCGAAGGATGTACATAACGTGTTGAATGGGTGTATGATGAAACAAAGAAAATGCCAGTATGTGTGTTCAATTAATGAATTAATCGAAGCTTTTTAACCCATTGAAAAATATTTTCTTATCAAAACTATGGGCGCGAATGGCAAAAAAATTATGAGACAAGAGAATAAAGACAGTTTTGTTCTATTCATTTTTGCTGTAATGTCACAAAAGAATAAGAATACAAAGTCTAGTTTTTACATCGGATCCGCGTTTTTAAGAGAATAATCTAATTTGTAGGTATTGTACTGCCTGGTAACAAAAATATTCACTTCAAAGTGTGTAAATAGTCAATGTTTAATACGCCTATCGTAAGGCCTTTTTATGTTTAACGCATCGTCCTAATTAATGTTCTTGATTACGCAGATGTCGATATTATTAACGATTCCTAATCGGCTCTACGGTCGCATTACGTACGCATATGTGTATGTATTGTCACAGAAAGTGATATATATATAGAATTGTTTAAAAAATATTATTTCATTAGCATTTGCTCGTACTCGAAAGCCGCTAGCTAATTGCTTATATATTTTAAAGCGTCCTGGACGTTGAATAGCATGTACGTTGTGTTTTATACGATTGTTTATTTTATTAATGATAATAAGTTTTTGTCTTATTACAAATAACCGAATCTGTAATAAAATATGCAAAAATTGTTTATGTTCAGAAGAAAGCAGATAAAGCGTATGTAACACTAACAGTTAGGTCATTACATTGCTGGTTGGGTACTAACAAACTAGTTGTTTGTACTATGTTATATGCATCAGTGTATCAAATGTACAGAGCCAAGATAGAAAGTAATTAACGAATAAGGTGAACATACACAATAGACACACGTAACGAGAGAAAAAGAACTCAAATAAATATAGAAATCTTAGATATCTGCCTTATAATTACAATTGATCATAGTATTACTATAAAACAGTTGTATCACGGACTAAAATGTGAATTTTTGACCCTAAAGGAAGGATAAGAGTCGTATTAGGATTTGAGATTCGGTGCCATATACAAAAAAGAAAAGATTCGATCGTCGTGAAAACTGTTATAACTATGATATCTATTTTAATTCGGATTATCACTTTGTAGAATTTTTATACCCGTCATCCGTTTTCGCGATGATTGAATATAGAAATGACAAAAAAGAAGAAAAAGTTATCTTGACGGGAAGGCTGGAAAACAAAAACGCTTTTTATATTTTACTGCTCTTTTAGCTCTATTTTTTCTTGCTTATCTTTCCCCTTTCTTTTTCCTTTTTTTTCCTTTTTTCTTTTATGTGGACAAACCTATATTAATATTGATTTAAGCTCATGTACTTTTTGTTATACGAAAGTACGTTGATACACATATTTATAAAATATTTTCTATTTAATACAAATGATTCTTCAAGAGTATAATTTTTCTATAGCAAATCATTTTTTTAGTTCGTATCTTCTCTTTTTGATGCTCTTTAAACGATGAGAAAAACGTGCGTAATAATATTTCCAGTTGTCTCGTCGTATACTTATAAGTAACGTACGTGTAATTAACACTATTGAAACGATATGTGATTACTATTGATTTATTTAAATAAACATGTCAAGACTGATACTCCTGGTGTAGTCGAAATCGACATCGATTGTATCGGACAGTGATCGATAATTTTACTAGAATCGTTACAGTCTGTTTAATTTTTCGATGGTACCATTGCGATGTCATTGTATTTTTGCAAATTCTGAATTTCACTTTGGAATTGTAATATCTGAAATTTCAAGGAAAATGTACCAGAGTCAGTATCATTTAAAAATATATTTCTTTTCTGTTAGGAGTACTAAATTTTTAGTATAGGAAACTAGCGTATTGAGTACCTTTTCTATTTCATTCCTATACAGATTCTGTTTGGATCTAGGAGTTATTTCGTCTGTAGTATTTATTTCAAGTTTATTTAAGGATTCTAACAGTTCGTTAATCTTTTTGTTAATATCTCTGCAAAAAATTACTGTTTGGTTTCACGAATGTCTTATTATTGTGTAAGACTTTTAATTTTTTTAATTAAAGCGTAAAAAATTGATCACTTACGTCGGGGGTATAAATCTTTTCTTGTTTTTTACTTTTGATCCCAAATTTTTCTATAATTTTAATTAACGGATGTATAATGAAATTTGTATTGTAACTTAGTGGTCAAAGAAGTTAAAAAACCAATCTCACCAGTTTAGAATTTTGTTTGAATATAGAAGTATAATCTTCAACATTGAAACCAAACGGAATGTCATCTATTGAATAAATATTTTTTATTTAACAGTGAGATAATATGGCGAAGTTATTTTTATACCTTCGTTTCTTTTTATTGCCTTTTCCATGGCTTTACTGTAACTTCTTTTATCCCGTCTCCACTCTTTTAAAACCTTTTCATCCCTAAACAATTATATCATGTTTATAAATTTAAATAAATTGTGAAAATTAAAGCAAATCTTACTTTATTTTTTGAAGCACTGCTGTTTGTTTAGTAAATAATTCTTTTAGTTTGGAGAACCATAACAAACGATGTTCCGCCATAACATTTGCTCCTGTACTTTCACATCTACATAAATTAAAATGTTTAAATTTCTGCTAAAAATATTAACATATTAATTAATTGTATAATATATAATATACAATAAAGTATTTTATTCCTCATATTTATATACATAAATAATTTAACTTGTTTCTACACTATTATCCATTTATTTGTCTCTGTCTCTAGCATTTATTATTAAATAGTAAACTATTTATTTATTCCTAAATAATTTTCTAAACATGATAGCATCCAATCTGAATCATTTAATTTAAGAGGATCTAATTTAAATTTCTTTCCGTCATTAGTAATAATATCAAAAATACGTTCAGTATTTTCTGCATTATTTTTATATCTTTTATTATTTTTTGTCAGCGATATATTATTTTCCCTATGTAGTGGAGTTTGTATTTTACTTTGCTGATTACATTTACATTCCTTCTCAATTGATTTGCGATAGGTCTTCAAAATTTTTACATTTTTTCTGACATAAAGAGACCTTGGAGATGGACCCATCAAACGCAAAATTTTATTATTAATTTCATTGATTTCATCATCAATATCCTCATCAACTTTATTGTTAAAATTATGTGTAGTTTCCAACTTATCATACTTTGCTCTTTCATGTTGATATTTTAATTTTTTATCACTTTTAGATTTCGTTAATTTTTTAAAATAAGTGTCATAGAAAGATTTTGATATTCCTTCTAAAGTATAATGGTTGGTCAAAAATAATTTTTCGTCATAATACCTGTTACTGGGCTTATACGATTTACGTCTTTCTCGTTTAGATATATTTCTGTTGTAAATAGTGTTCTTCAATGGTAGCATTTTTTTCTTATCTTTTCGTGGTGATTGGTAACATAAAATTGTCGATAGTTTTGGTTCAATTCTATCTGAAAGAGTAAACAAAAACTGACTTTTTATCAATCTGTAAATCCCGTTCTGTATTTATTTTATTCTCTATTCTATATTTATTTATCTTATCATCAAATATTGTAGACAAGAAGTCAGTATAAGCATGGGTATCTTTCCCTCCAATCCTTTTCTGTTATTACTATTTATTGTTAATAAGTTACTAAAAACTATATTTTAATTAGGAGTCCAATTAAAATATATTTCTATTTTGTGATTATTAAATATTATTTTTATTAATTAATAAGTATTCATAAATTTATCCACATGGATCCATTTACTAATATATAGCCACCTACTGTCTTTGGGTTCTACTTGTTCTTCAGGATGTGCTTTATTCCACTCGATACGCAAAAATTCCAAAATTTCCGCGCAACCAGAAGTTACGACATCTTTTGGTGGCGTAATAAGTGGATTCTGCGTCACTTGGAGAGTTTTCAGATTTGGCAGGGTGCCTGAAAGAGGTTAAGCGTTTCTGGCCGAGTATCAAACTCGTTTTCGCGCAGCAAATTTGTTTAGCCAAAAAAACATACATCATTAACACGATTTATAATATCATAATCGAAAGAATTATGTCCAATTTTATAATTACTTATATCATTAAATTTACATATATGTAGGTACTACCTATATACTACCGACTTTCTGAGAATGATACGAGCTGCTTTAAAAAGTGAATGAAATTATAAATAAACAGATGGGAAAGGAAAGACTTTTAATTGGAACTTACAAAGCTCTAATGGTAAATTTTCCAATTTATTTCCTTGAAGCAAAATCGTTTCTAAGCACGAATGCCACTTGACAGTGGTTGGTAAAGAAGAAAGCTGATTATACCTGACATCTAACCATTCTAAATATTTCAAGCCACTAAAGATTTCGTCAGGAATTTCAATCAAACGATTGTTTGACAAGTATAGCATCTGTAAACAAGAAGAATGTATTCTTGTTGAAAGAATGTATGAAAGTTTGGAATCTTACTAGTGAAACTTATGCCAATCATATTAATATTTCAGTGCAATTACTTGCAAAAATAAAATACCCTTAATCGTGGAAAGATGCTCAGTATTTCACTGGGAAATTGTTTCAAGTCTGTATTCGAAAAATCTACAAACATTTCGTTGTAAATGGGTTCCTTTTTTCGTACTAATGGTGGCAAACATGTACTGCTTTTTGATGATCTTCGCGATTCTCTTATTGTCGAAGAAGAAGCTTCTGAGAGATTATCTGAAGAATTATCCTTGATGAGAGCCAGGTTCATTTCACTTTTATGTGTGTTCGTTGCATCGTTTGTTTCTACTTCTATAGTAAATAATATTTTACAATTCTTAAATTTACGATTAGGCTAAGTATATTATTCTATCGCTAGTGAAATTTTTATTTGAAACTTACAGCAAACTGTGGATTAAAAAAATTTTATATAAACTTTTCTATAATTTTTGTTTTTTTAATTTTTAGTTATTTGAAAATTTAATTTGGAAGGCACGTTATTAATTACCTGGTTCTTCAATATTTGTTTTAATAGAATGCAACGGAACATCATTCAGCGATTGTTCGAGTAATTGCTCATGCAATTGTTCAGTTGATGCAGTTTCAAAAATATTGCAAGCGATATTTGGTCCAAAATCAATATCACGCAAGTCGAAATTATCATCGCCATCATATGCATCCTCTAGGTTATCTAAAACTCGTAAGGGTCGTCGATATAAATCATTTGCAATACTAAGTTTTCGTTTTTCATCATTGTCTCCCTATGAAAAATTATATATATAAATAATACAGATATTATATGTTACAGATATCTTCAATGTAAAAATAAGAAGCAAATGTATTAAATATATGTCGATAAATCAGACTAAATGAACAGAAACTACACAATCTCGACTACCTGAGACCCTTCATCAGCTGCATTTTCTTCGTTAGTGGCTAAGGCAGATTCCTCGGTAACCTGGTTCTCCTCTTCATTCTTCATGTTTTCGATGCAGCGATGTATCGACAGAAACTTTTTGTTACTTGATTCTGCACCAAGTCCATAATATTGCATTAGTAAATCTTTAGTTAAATCAGACATGGCACTTTTTAACGAAAGAGAAATCGTTCCTGAATGTCGAGGGTTATAGTTTAACAATGGTCGACTAAATCGATTGCAATTCCTGTTTATTCATTGCCTAGGTTACGAGAAAGGTGCATTGTATATACATACTATTTATTCTTATTAGAGAAGTGATTTTTTCAATTAAGTTAACGGTAATTATTATTGGGTATTCATAACAATGAATGATTTATAATATTACTGTGATTAAATGATTTATTGAATCACAGTGATTGATGATAATTACTTTAGGAATATAGTATGTTTTAAATTTATGACGATGGATATTCTCTAGTTAATGTAATAAAGTAATTTCACATACAAAAAGACAAATAATAAATAATTATTGCTGATAAATGTATAATAGAATTCAGCAATTTATAATTATGTTATTATTATATATAAGCACCTAAAAATGAAAATTACATAATATAATTAAATAAAGTTTAATTAAAAGATAAAATTTACTCGTTTGACTCGCTAAGTTAATGAAGAGCAAAGTGCGTCATTCAAAGTTTATGTAAACATAAGCCTACTCACTGAACAAGTTATATGCGCGCGCATCATGCTCGTAAAGTGTGTTTTCAGAACTCAAGTAACCTATCTTTCAGTGCATAAATATATACTTCTAAACTATTTATTGTTTTAAATTATTTTATACTGGGAATTTAATATTATTCGCTTAATAAAAGGTTTTAATACTGTAATTTTTTTATGATATTACGAACATACAATTTATTACAAATTGAACGAAAAAGAGTTTACTATTAAATAGTAATTATAATATAAAGTTTATTATAAGTTTTTTAATACTATTACTGTTAGAGTTGTTTGTTCAGTTGTAATATAAAATTCACCCTTGATAACAAGCTGTATTACTGTATTACCATAACTTTACCAACTGCAATTCTTACAGTTACACTGTCAGTGTATAGAGGGTGTTCAAAACCTAACCCACGTATTTTGCACTGGTTACTTCGTGTTATGAGTGCCTTGTTGGCCTAAGTTGGACCAAGCTGTCGAGTTTCTCCGTTTAATTATTCATATTTAAACACCTTGGATATTATTTCCGTCGGAAATGTCGGATTCGGATTCGTCGGATCGAGGCGGTGGCGGCAGTGAAAGCGATCAAGAGGAGAATCGCTCGGTGAAATCCACAGCTGGCAGCGATGGTGGTAGCGTTGGCGAAAGATCGCGTAGCGTTTCTCGCAGTAGAAGTCCGTCTAGATCCCGATCCAGAAGTCCATCGAGGTGGCGATCACGGTCTCGATCAGCGTCTGGGTAATTAATATTTATTATGTACATATTTTATAATTTGGTAGATTTCAATTATTGTCACGCGATGATGTGAGTTCCTATTGAAATTTACTGAGATACTTGTATCGAAGTTTACACGATAGCAATGATTGATTTTAGGCATTGTGTTCATTTGTTATTCTTGTTTGTATTAATGACGGAGTATGACGTAGATATCTTATATAAACATGAATCATATTATTTGGGAATATCGAATGTTAAAACGGTATTACGTATTTTTGGACTACTTCTTTACATATTACTCTTCTATTATTATATTGAATATTTATATTACAAAAATATGTTGTGCATATTGATATATTGAATAAATAATTTGAAACATATTCATTAAAATATGTTGCTTATTAAGAGTTAGATTGCTCAAATAGTACAAAAGTTTATTGAATTTTCAGTTCGGAGGATGGCAGGGATGATGAAGCAGAAGAAGCAAGACCTGACGATGAAGAGTTGGTGGAACCTGAGGAAGAACCAGATGGTCAGTAACAAAAGATTATTATAGAGAAATTCTTTTGCTATATTTAACAGTTATTTTAATGTAGGGGAAGATTTGGATGGAAGCAGTGAATATGATGAGGAAGAAGAAGAAGAGGACGATGATAGACCTCGGAAGAAAAAGAAAAAAGATAAATACCGTGATTTCATCATAGACGAGGCTGAGGTAGATGATGAAGTTGAAGATGATGATGAATGGGAAGAAGGTGCCCAAGAAATTGGTATTGTTGGAAATGAAGTAGACGAATTGGGCCCTACTGCTAGAGAAATTGAAGGCAGACGTAGAGGAACTAATCTTTGGGAGTAAATATTCTAAATATTTTTAAATACTTTTAAATTGTTAGTTTTAAATCAATTTTTAAAACATTTCTTAGTTCCCAGAAGGTAGATGAAATAGAAGAGTATCTGAGAAAGAAATATGCTGATGAATCTATTGCCACTCGCCATTTCGGAGATGGCGGTGAAGAAATGAGTGATGAAATTACTCAGCAAACTTTACTGCCAGGTGTGAAAGATCCAAATTTGTGGATGGTAAAATGTCGTATCGGAGAAGAGAAGGCGACGGTACTCTTGTTAATGCGAAAATTCATAACATACCAATTTTCAAGTATGCAAAAAGAATCATAATTATTTCAAGCTCTTATTTTAAAATAATTTTCTTCGGTAATTTATTCTAATTTTAAAATTTTGTTTAGCTGGGCCTCTTCAAATAAAATCTGTTGTTGCACCTGAAGGAGTAAAGGGTTATATTTACATAGAAGCATATAAACAACCACATGTAAAAGCGGCTATAGAGAATGTAGGAAATTTAAGAATGGGTATTTGGAAACAACAAATGGTACCAATTAAAGAGATGACTGATATATTACGTGTTGTCAAAGAACAATCTGGTTTGAAGGCGAAACAATGGGTTAGACTAAAAAGAGGCATTTATAAGGATGACATAGCTCAAGTTGATTATGTTGATTTGGCACAGAATCAAGTTCATTTAAAACTGTTGCCTAGAATTGATTACACTAGACCACGAGGAGCTTTGAGGACGGCTCAAAGCGAATCTGAAGCTTTAAAACGTAAAAAGAAAAGACGACCACCAGCCAAGCCGTTTGATCCCGAAGCAATTCGAGCTATCGGAGGCGAAGTTACAAGCGATGGTGACTTTCTGATATTTGAGGGAAATAGATATAGCCGGAAAGGGTATATTTCAATATGAGTGCCATAATTTATTACCGTAACTGATTCATTTTTAATAGCAGATGAACTTAAATGTTACTGTTTTAGATTCTTATATAAGAATTTTACAACAAGCGCGATTATCGCAGAAGGTGTAAAACCAACCCTATCTGAACTGGAAAAATTCGAAGAAGCTCCTGAGGGCGTTGAATTAGATTTAAGTGGAGCTGGGGCACCAGGAACTGGTATTTCTAGCAATAAGGAAGATGCAGCAGTGACCCATTCTTTCAGCACAGGGGACAATGTTGAAGTATGCGAGGGTGAATTGATCAATTTGCAAGGAAAAATCGTCTCGATAGATGGAAACATGATTATGGTTATGCCGAAGCATGAAGAGCTCAAAGAAGCTCTAGAATTCCAAGCGTCAGAGTTACGAAAATATTTTACTATGGGTGATCACGTAAAGGTAAAGATCAAAATAATAATAAAAATAAAAAAGTAATTTCCATCGCAAAATATATATCTCAAAATTATACTTTGATTATTTATAGGTTGTAGCAGGAAGATATGAGGGTGACACTGGTTTGATAGTACGAGTGGAACAAAACAGAGTAGTTTTATTTTCTGATCTTTCAATGCATGAATTGGAAGTTCTTCCAAGGGATTTGCAACTCTGCTCGGATATGGCAACCGGCGTGGATAGTTTAGGTCAATTCCAATGGGGTGATTTAGTGCAACTAGATGCACAAACAGTAGGCATAATCGTACGATTAGAGCGTGAAAATTTCCACGTGCTTTCTATGCATGGGAAGGTCATAGAGGCTAGACCGCAAGGACTCACGAAGAGACGAGAAAACAGAAATGCAGTGGCGTTAGACTCTCAACAGAACACTATACAGAAGAAGGATATTGTCAAGGTGGTGGATGGTCCACATGCTGGACGTGGTGGTGAAATAAAACATTTATATAGAAGTTTTGCATTTTTACATTCACGAATATTCATTGACAACGGTGGAATCTTCGTTTGCAAAACGAGACATTTACAACTTTCTGGTGGAAGTAAGACCACTGTATCGAATATGTCACCGGTGACAGGATTTATGTCGCCAAGAATTGCATCGCCAATGCATCCTAGTGGGTTAGTGATATTCATTAATTTCTATTCAAAAGAATCGTTAAAAGTTACTATCCTGACTATAGATGAAATAAATCATTTCTTTTGTTTTGATTTTTTTTATGATCTGTATGTGTTTTATTTTTTACAGAGGTGGTTTTGGAAGAGGTGGCGGTGGAAGAGGCAGAGGTCGCGGAGGTGGGGCCAGACGTGACAGAGAATTGGTAGGAACCACCATTAAAATAACCGGTGGGCCATACAAAGGAAATGTTGGAATTGTGAAAGAGTCTAGAGAGACGACTGCTCGTGTGGAGTTACATTCATGTTGTCAGACTATTTCCGTGGACAGGTCCCATATTGCAAATGTTGCAGTACTCACCAAGGATGGCGGTTTCAGCAGTTATAACAGGACACCAGCGTATGGTGGAGGCCAGACACCTATGTATGCCAGAGATGGATCCAAGACACCCATGCATGGCTCTCAAACGCCTATGTACGAAAGTAAGTTCACGATATGTGCAAATGTTTAAGTGTGTAATCAAATAGAATGAGCTATTTCTTAATGTTGTAAATTTACAGATGGTTCTCGTACACCTCATTATGGTTCAATGACACCATCTCACGATGGTTCGCGCACACCAGGACAGTCTGGTGCGTGGGATCCAGCTGTTACCAATACTCCTGCAAGAACAAACGATTTCGACGGATACAGTATGGAAGAAGGTGGATCTCCAGGTTATGCGCCAGGATACCCTCCTACTGGTGGACCATTCACGCCACAAACACCTGGTACAATGTACGGTTCAGAGCAGAGCTTCAGTTCATATCAACCGAGTCCCAGTCCGGCGGGAAGCGCTACTGCAAGTCCTAGCCCTGCTGGATATGTTGCCACTCCTTCGCCAAGTGGTACTGGGTATACTACGAGTCCTCATGGAGCGTTTGCTACGCCTTCACCGATGGGTTATAGTCCTATGACTCCTGGTAAATGGCCTTTTCATTTAGGCGGTGTTCTGTTTAAAATATTTATTATTGTTATAATTGTTAATATTTATTATTTGTATCTTTCTTTTTTTGTAGGAGTTGCGGGTAGTCCGTATAATCCACAGACTCCAGGCGCTGGTTTAGATACAAGCATTGGCTCTGGAATAATTATAGGAACCGAATGGCATACCACGGATATTGAAGTTAGAATTCGCGACTCTCACCAGGATCCTGCATTGGCAACACAACAGGGTGTTATTCGGGGAATATCCGTAAGTGTTAACAGTTAGTAATATAAATAATTATATTCAGTTGAATCTAACACAAATTTCATATTTATATACAGGGTGGCATGTGTGCTGTCTTCTTGCCTGTAGAAGATAGAGTAGTGAACTTGGTTTGCGAAGAGCTAGAACCAGTAGTTCCCTCACGAGGTGACCGAGTCAAAGTAATTGTAGGAGAAGACAGAGAAGCAGTGGGAAACTTACTTTCCATAGATAATCAAGAGGGTGTGGTGAAATTGAATACGGACGAAGTGAAGATGTTGCACTTGCGATTTTTGTGTAAGATGAAGGCACCGAACCCGTAATTCTCCATTCCAAGACAATTTTCCAAACTCGAGAAGAAATTCATAAAGACAGTTTTGACGACAAGAGCGCATTAACGTTTAATAAAAATTATTGAGAATTATACTGATAACGTTAATACTAGCCATTTTACTTTGTATTCCTTGTTATGTTCAAAAGTAGCATTTGAATTATGTAAAATAAATACATATTATTATTCTAAAGATTAGCGAACTTTTCCCTAAATAGAATTTGATTTTTTCTGTGAGATGTTTAATTTTATCATGTCCTGATCAAAAACAAAATCTGAGTAATTATATCTACCAGAAGTTTATACACTTAAAATTATGCAATAATCATTTATAACAGCTCATTAATCTGAAATCAGTCGCATAACAAACGAGAGAAAATCGTGACGAGATGATTAGGGAACACTCAAGGGATCGGTATAAATTTTCCGAAATTTTTATGAGGAAAATCGTACTGATCCGGATTTACCGATTGGAGTATGAGATCATGCTTCCTATGGTTATTTCCGGTATTTGTGGCAACTACTCTCGTTAAGATAGAAAGGTAGATAATCATAAACATCAACATTATATTTGTTTTACTTAAAGTTTAATAACATAATTGGAAGAAAAGTATTATTAATTCATAATTTGAAACAGTGTTTAACATTTTTCGAAATCGTGTATTCTATTTTGGTTGTTATTGTTGATGTTAGGGTAATGGGTGTTAGTACTTTCAAACATGAACAAAATATTGGTACTGTGTTATTTGAAAAAAGTGAAGCTGCTAAACATTGCTGGACTACAGAGGAATTTATTATTTTGAATAGTCGACGGATGTTTCAAGATCTGTTACCAAAGGTAAATTTGTCTTAACCTTACTTTGCTAATTAAGAATCACAGACATCTTATTTTTCTATTCTATACAATTCACATCATTATAAAATCTTCGAATATCACTCTTTTTTATATACTTGGTATTTTTTTCTTTTATAGTATATTAACTTATAAGCGAATATTTAACAACCTTTCTCTGTCTAAATTGTTCGTAATTTTTATTAAATAAATTAACAATAAAAAACATATATATTCTATTATAATTCTTCTTGCGAGTACTTAACGAATCTGCAAAATAAACTTTTCCATATATAAAATCCTAAATTTATTTTCACAAAATCATAGTAATATCTGGCAAGTATAATAAAATCATGATAACTTATCGAAATTAACCTTTTGCGAATACAAACTATATACATATATATTCGTGGAATATGCAGTAAACTATTAGAAATAACAAACTAAGAAAAATTTTTTACGTAAAATATAATCAGTAATAATTACTTTTCGTCGTATATACGCATTATATGCATATACGTATATTACGCATCTACGCATTATACGCATATACATATATTACGCATCTACGCATTATGCGCATATATGTATATTGCGCATGTACGCATATCCACATATACGCATTATACGCATATACGTATATTACGGCATTCGTTCGTAAAGGGTTAATTATATTACTTTCTAATACCAAAAATAATCTCACATACCATTCATCCACCAACTACACCATTCCATCTACTTTAAAAAAAAAGCTGGAAACCGTTCCATCATCGATTCCATGCCAAAAAGACCCATATGCCCATTCCCTTCCCTGCTGACTCTGATTCCCCAGGTGAAAGTTCTAAATTATGAGAACGATCGGTACATCGCTCTGCTGATGGATTACTTTCACATTTGTCTGGAGAGCGTACGTAAGCTGTCGATAGGAAAAACGAAGCACCTGATGCTGAAAACCCTGGCGGACACGATGGGCGGCTACTTGCAGGTTTACATCCTGCCCCTCACCAGACACTCCTATTACGCGGGTAACATAAAGTATCGGAACGCGAGAAAGCTGTTCGAGCTATACGATCAGTTGAAGCTTTTCTTGAAAAGCAACGGGGCAGGCTGGCTGAGCCCATCCAAAGAGATAAGACACGCGAAAATCCTGCCGATCCTGATCACGTCGCCGAGATCGCCGGTCGCATGCGACGGCATTATTACCTACCCTGCGTGTAAGAGCATGGCTGCTACCTCTCGTAAACTATTCATGAGTATTTTAGGCTGTTCGATGCTATTTGCTTCAATCGAAGCTTTGGAGAAAATGACTTTGTTTATAGGTAATAGAGGAAGGGGGATTGCGAGGATACTGGTAGTTTTGTTTGATAACAAGTTGGAGTGATGTTTTGTACACGCAAGGGTTAGAATATTTGTGGATATGTGGCGTGCGCAGGACAGTGACGGATAGCGAAGAATCTTGGATTCTGTCAAAATAAAATTTTTTACTAATTTTTTATTATTTTGTAGGGTATACGTTTGATACTTAATAAGGAAATTAATTATATATTCCTAAATGTATATTTAGATGTATGATAGGTTTTTAACGCAGGTAATTTATTTTTGGCTATTACGTAGTTAATCTTGACTTTATCGATGTTATTGAACATCCAATATTAATATTTATATTAATGTTTGTTCTCAATATTTAATATTAATATTTATATTAATATCTGTTTTCAATATTTAATATTAAATTTTCCAATTATAATTTAATGAAATAATATTAGTAATAATTATTATTAATTTATCAGCTTCAGTGGGCTACAACAAACGAGAGATAAAACGTTTCACGTTCAAGCAGAAAAGGGGACATGCAACGAAGCACAAAACCAAAAATACAAATCCTAGTAAGTCCATTAATAATAAATATAGAATTTAAAATCTCAATATGTATGATACATTATACTTAATATATAATATATTATCATTCAAAGGGTACAAAGATGAAACTGAACGAAACGAAGATTCGATTATCATCCCTCTTCCCTTCCTGGACGACGACGTGCAGCCAAATAGGTATCGATTTCTCGAACCATCATTCTTAAGCGAGCAACACGAACAACGTTAAAACAGAATTTTTCTACAGTATCGCGCTACCATTTAAGAAGAACACCTTGCAGTCTTTATATAGTGAACGATCGACTTTTGTATTGGTTAAGTACTACATAGCTAGCGTGAAGTGCATCGTCTCGAAGTCGAAAGCAAAAACTGAACTGGAGACCTTCAATCAGGAGTTTTACGATTGGCTGCAGCAATCCGTACGTTGTGAGTCGCTGTGATCGAAAGTGGCAATTTTTCTTACATATCCATTTGAGGGAGTAGTTCAATTACATCCAAGAAACGTTTTGCTGAGAAAAAGTTTAATAGTGATCTTCAAAGGCGTCATAAATGGATAAAGAAGATTTTACCATCAACTTTGTATAACTCTACTCGAACACTGTTATATTTTACTAGACCTTTTCGATGCGCTATTTTATGCATAGTATTTAATATTATCTGAGACACGTGCAGTACTATATTTTATACTATTCAATACTCTTTATATATGCAAATTCCTATTATTTGGTATCTTCCAATTCCTTTGTAATTTTAAGCCAATTAACATTATTCACAATTAATGTAATACCATATTATTTATTCTATGTTGTTCAAAATTTATCATCATTCAGATGCTATCATCTCAATCTACTTAAATTCTATGCAACTTTATAGTGTTTTAGTTTCTTTAAGCGATTCATAACCATCAGAATTTTTCGTCATCACCATTCCAGGTACAACGGCACCTCGATGACGAGAAATGGTATGCAGCCTTCGGCGGCGTGCTAAGGGTGATCGCCTCTTTGGAGGAAGCTGGTACCTAACGCGACATTTTTCCTTATTTGCGATTTTCCAACGCACGATGTTCCTGTAATTCATCGTTTTTCCATTGCCAGGTGCAGGAACCGGTCCCACTAAGGGAAGAAAAAGCGGTACCTATCAGATGATGCCCAAAACAGGCGCGCGACCGACTGTCGAGCTCGAGGAAGGCGTGTCACCTCTGTACAAAGGTGAGGAGAGAAAGCGGTACTCCACTTCAATTGCAATCGAATTTTCTATGGTTTCTGCTTTCTAACGTTGCCACGTCTTTTCAGAAGAGGAAACGGGGGTCACGCTGGGAATGTCGGAATTAATATCGATCGCCGTGGTGAGCGCGTTGTTGGTGTGGTTGCTGGTGGGTCTGAGTTTGGTCTGCTACCGATTCCTCACGAAGCACTCGGACGAGTGTGGCCCATGTGAACCGCAGGATCCTCCGTATGTTTTGATGAACCTTTCCTGCGGGGAAAAACTGTCAACCGTCACAATTAATGATCACAGAGGAAAAATGACGAATTTATAATTTTTAAATGTGATTCTTATTTGGTTTTGGGATTAGATATTTATTTTTTCCCACTACTATGGGTATTTCATAGGTATCAATTTTGTAGTTCTCATAAAAGATGATTTTGGTACAGTCTGAAATATATAAATATTGTGATGATATTTCTTTAGTAGTGGCTTTGCCAGTATGAAATAATTTTTTGAGAATTACAATAATTTTTTTTTTGTCTAATTTAGGGTTGCTGTTTTGTACAGGAATAAAGAATATTGCGAAGCTGATACGTGTCAAATGCAAAAGAGTCGTAAAGGGTGGATAGAGAGAATTAAAGATTATTGGAGGAGTAAGTTTGGTAAATGTCAAGGAAGTTGTCAGGATCGCATAGACGAGGAACGTTGTTTAGCAGCTATTAATTATACTAGCAAAGATACTATTGATGTTAGTAATAGTAGCAGAAGTTACCAGTGAGTACTTATTAATTGTTTGTTAAAAGAATAAATGAATTTTGTTCGTTTGAAAAATGATTTAAAATTTAAATAATTATTTTGTAATTTTTTTCTAGGAAAAGAAAAATGAGCAAATCGGTATCAGCGACGTTATCAAATTATCGGAAAGAACATATGCCTATCAGAGTAAGTAATTTTAGTCGTTTAAAATGTTATTAATAATATACATGAGAGATAATGTTCACTTCATTTGATCTTTTACAGAAAGTTTCCTATAGCTCAGATGGCTCGTTAACCACAAACACCGAAAGTCCTTCCAAACCAACATAATAAGAAACTACAAGTTCTCAATTATCTTTTAATATGGATACTCTTTTTAGTATGTATGACGTAGTAAATATAATTAACTACAAAGCTATTTTTAAAAAAGGTAACATTAATTTCTTCGACTAAGGATTAGTACTTTCTTTATACATCCTGTAATTAGCATAAATTTATACAAAACTTTCTGTCTTTCTTATTATTTTAAAACAAAAGTTGTTATAACTTTCTACTCCACCATTATCTACAGCATCAAAAGTTATACTCCAAACTATATAAAATTTCCAAAGGGCAATTTTTCCACAATATACCTATAAAAAACTTCATGTATAAAAAAATTATTGGACACATGTCAAAAGAGTTTTCTCGTTCCGAATTCCACCGTCAAAAGTGGACCCAGCATCACCCTGTTATTGCAGGGGTCGCGAAACGGCCGTTTTAATTTTATTACAACCGCGTTCGACAGAGGTGACTCGCAGTCGATTGCACTTCGTTATGCCGGCCGCGTACGTGCGGACTGCATTCAATGAATGCACGTTCCCGAAGCGTGCAGCCCAAGAGCCACGCGCTGCAACTTGTTGCAACCGGGCCGCGGAACCGAATGCCGGCGTCTCCTGGTTTATCAAACGCGTCGCAACAGCAGCGCCATCTGGACTCGTGAGAATGTCCACCACAGTGAGTAGGGCGGCCAGTGTCGCGCGATACGTCGAAGGGTAAAGGTGTTCGCGTTATTCTCTCGCTGTACTTCCGATCTTGTACTGTCATAAGTGAGCAAAAACAATATATTTATCATATCCAATGTGACACAATTGAACTTTACTATGTACTCTATTCCTCACGTTTGATAATATTCGCTGTCGAACAATTCCAAAAAAAAACAAAGCCATATTTGAGATTCTCTATCATATACAAAGTCACGTGTGCCGAGGTTTCATTCGCCTGTTCCCTTGTTTTTATTCAGTTTTTCGAGAATGATCGTGCTTTAAGACTTATAGTGATGAATAAATCGAGTGTAAAATAAAGGGGACAAACTGCGGAGGTTAGTAAGATTTCGGCGCGAAATCGCGTTCCCATCATCTAAATTCACGCGGAACCGCGAATTGGAACGTTTCGCGCGTTCAAGCGATTTATTGGTTCTTTCCAAATAGATCGATCGAATTCGTCGGAAGGTGTCGTCCTAGTCAGTCTAACGGAAAATTTGGCGTTCGTTGTGCGGAATTTTCTAGTCGCGTCGGGTGAATATTATAAATCTACGTTTTGTAAAGTTCTACGATTTGTAACTTTCTACGTTTTGTAACGCTCTACGTTTTGTAAAGTTCTACTCAACGTTTTACGTTTTACATAAAGTTCCAGACTATAGAATTACATACGTGTACGTGTAAGCAACGCGAATCGAGATTAACGTTGATCGGTTTCACGGAACACAACGGTTTTTTTTTCGACAGTTTACGTGGATTTGAACTCGTGGGAAGGGAAAAGTACAGGAATGCGCCATAGTTGAGTCTATTCTTTGATTATTGTGCAATAAAATACTGTCAGGACTAATTTCGATCAGTGAACGATGCGTACTGTGGAAAGATTCTCAACTGGCGTTTCGCGCGTCCGTAATTAACTGTGGCGTCGTAGTGTGTTCTCCTCTTTAAGGACACGATGGGACGCCAAAGTTGTGGTAAACTGTGCCTACTGTTCGTCGTGCTACTTCTTGCAGCCGTATTAAAAGGTAAGCGAAATGTTTTTTCATTTTTCCAAGAAACTTGCTTTGTGGTTAATCAATATGACATCAGAATTTTCGGGAATGGAATGATCGGAACAGTGACACAAACATATTTGAAATAATAGATTAAACAATCTTTACGACATTTTATCGTATATATTTATTGCGTATTTCATATTTTATTTACGATAACGACAGTAAGCAATATAAAATAGCTCTCTTTTAAATAAATCCAGTCGAATACTGCTCCATTCATAGGAAATATGATGTCATATGAAATTTCCGTTACATTATTAATTAATCGAACTGAAAATATACGCTTCGTCTATTTCCATGCGCCATATTGATAGTCAAATCAGCAACCATGATTTCTATAAACTTCCATATAATATTTCCGCATGCGTCTAGAGTTCAATGTATTTATAAATCAATTTCGTTCGTTAATAGAATAGAATTTAATACGAAATAAAGATTAATTTTTCAAAGAGTCGTAATACGTTCGAACACTACGATTATATATAAAAGAATCGAATAATTTATTGACACGGAATATGAGTAGCTTCAGAATAGGAGTGATATATTTCCTTCATGTAAATACTAAACGTTTCAAAGGCATATGGTACACGGTCACGGTGATTGTGCCCTTTTCACAAAGTGACCATGGAACGTGATGTTTACATTGGAACGGCGATACATGAAAAGCGACGAGAAACGCAATAAGGAACGGAATCCAAAACACATATTTATCCAGGCAGCGTTTGTATTGAGGGCATCACAATACAGTTCGAATTCCATTGTTTTTTGGATTCGCTCCGAATACCAATATGTCGTCATTATTTTCGCTGCTAATGAATGAACCTATGGATTCTTTTTGTACTTCGTCCAATTTTTATTTCACGTTGTCGTGGAAATAGTCGAAGTCATTTTTACTCCGTAACAAAATTTTTGTCCCCATTTTTTTAAATTAAAAAATATTAAAAAACTGGGTACCCAATTACACGTGTTTTATATTACGTATTTCCACATATATTAATGCATATAAAACAAAATTGCAATTATTCATTTAATTACATACATCTACATAGTTTTTTAGCGAAATAAAATATTTATAAGCAAAATAATAAATTTCACAGCTGGCCTGGCGACCTCTTCCGGCAATTTTAAAAAGCTTACAGCCAAGATAAAAATTGTTACCAACCACGGGATGTAATATTTTCAATCTTTTTACATTTCTTTTCCCCATATCTGTCCAATTCGCCAAATTTCCATTGCAAATACTTTAACCAAACGTTTTTACACTTGCAAACAACGGAAACGCGGAATTTAATTTCTCCGTACTGGCGCAGCGGCGTGCAGCACTTTTAACTAAATCGAATTGCAAACCATGCATATCTGACGAATCCGGTGGGGCGGAGGTGGTGGGTGAAGGAAAAAAAGAGCAGAATATTTACGTCTCCTCGAAAATAAATACCAATACGTGCCCCGAAACGCGAGTTCTCGCATTTCCCAGCCGCATGACCGTTTTTCACCGTACGAAAAAGGTCCGGGTGCGTGCGGGGGTGCGCGGCGGTGCGGGACGGGACGCGGGGTGGGGGTCGGGCCGCGAGG